>NW_026598544.1:0-25000 GCF_029784155.1 Uranotaenia lowii | reverse complement strand
CTAGATAAAAATATTCTTTGTTAGGTAGAAGACACGAAATATAAGCCGCGGCTTTTAAATTTTTAAAGAGATCGAATAATTCTCGTACATTTTTGTCGTTTTTAAATCTATGTATTCTACAGAACTGATGCCAAACCAAATCTGCTAAGGTTTTGGAAGTCAAAATGCATCAATTGATGTCACGAAGTTGATGATGTCAGACTTTATTTACTTATCATTGGGTCACCTGAAGGAGATTGCGTTCTAAAAATTGATCCTAAAGACCAGTATTTAACATTAGAGAACAAATTTCGTCAAGGTGCTGTCGTGATTTTCAAAACATGAACATGAAACACAATATTTAACAGATGAGTATTTCGGTATTTCGGCTAATCTTTTCGTAAATTATTGTTTTACAATATAATAAGTTTAAGAAAAAAAATATTGTAGTAAGAAATATTCAACAAACAAGTGTACCTAAATAGTGGCTAGGGAAAAGTTGAAGAAAGTTAGTTCAGGAATGAATTAACGTGAACAAACCAAACTTGACCACAAGGATAACAAAGGGAAAAATTAACTGAATCATTCGCATAATTGCGTATCGATCGCTGTCGTGAATATAGAAAATTTCGAAAAAAAACCTATTAGGTTTAGGGGTGGTCCAAAATAGGTCCAAAGGGTGGTCCAAAATAGAAACCTGGTGGTCCAAAATACCGACCAGTCTAATGATCGAAGAATCGAGTTTTTAGGCTTAAATCTTGTTATTTTACAACAAACAACGATACGTTTCGATAGAAAAAGCCCTGATCTTCGTAATGAACGGATAAAGCAGTCAAAAATTGTAACGTGTACTTAATTAATTCAGAAAATAGCATAGCCACTTCCCAAAGCGGTCCAAAATAGGTCCGTTACCCTACCTATACTTTGTTCTGAACTTATACGAAATTTTCATCAAGGTGGTTGTCTCTATGTTGATAGTTCTACGCAAGAATGTCACACTAGAGAAAATTCTATAAAAAAAAAATGCAAATTTTACCGAAAAATTGTCTTGAGATGAGTTCAAACTGTTGAATTTAGTGTTATTCACTAAAAAGAACACTAAAATAGAAGGCAGAGGAGGAGCGAGAAGACTTGAGTGTTTTGTTCAGCGAAATTTTCACTAAACACTTTTCGGTAGGCACTACTTACAAGATCCGTACTCAACTATACATTTTTATAAACAAAGAGGAATGTATGTCTCAAATAACGGTTTAGCATGAGTTTTTGGTAAAAAAATAAACAACGCAAGCTTTTAAAATGATAGAAAAATTGTAGCCGTGTGACAGATTTTCGTAAAACCAGCATCGGAATGCGTTCTGATTCTACGCAAAAGTGTCACACGGAGCATTTTTAGCTATAATTTGCTTTTTTTTTTAGGAAATGTAATTTTTTGGCAGAAAACATTGTAAAATGATTAACTTTAACTGTTTACTACGAAAAAACTGTCGGTGAATTTTTAGTTAGAAAGAAAAATTGGAAATATAGCTGATATTTCAATCGCGTTTTTTTGGTTTGCACGTTTTTCTACATGGGACAATTTTGCTTAGAACGGCAGTTTAGCAATAAGCAATTTTTTTAACTCAATAAAAAATCTACGTTAAAAATACGCTTTCCATACGCTTAAAAACCTAATGCATTTTAAATACTTTGGTGAACATTTTTATATTTTTTTGCAGAATATTAAAATCATTAGTTTTTCTAGAAAACTAATATTTTAAAAAAATGTCATACATTTCTGTGGAATTTCTATAACTATTTTTTGGTAGGCCTACTAATACATATGCAAGCAGCAGAGTAGCATACCTAAGTAATCTAGCTATCCTGGGTGCTGACTCCATCCACCTTAATCACATGACGTTCATGATGCTGTTCAACGCAAGGTCATTCAATTACTAGGTTCTCTGACTTTTACAGTAAGTAGGCGTGGAGAGCGCGGTGAAGTGGGGTGATGCTCGTTATCTTTGTTTACAAATTAGCAGTGTACTAAAAAGAGAAGGCAAGCTTAGGTCTCAACTGTTCTATGGATTAAATGTAAACAAACGCAACGAAGCGATCAACATGGCTGATTCTGAAATTTGAGAGATCGTATCACCTTCTATGTACCCCCCTTGGTTTAACGGCATCTTGAGTTTGTTTTGATGCATTTGACGTGGGCGCAGTTTTGTGTGTGGTTTATTTGCAACCGAATCACATTCTCAAAAGACAATCCAATTTACTTATGGACAAACAAATGAATATCCTCAAATGTAGGGAAAATTGGACAGATCTACTTTAAAAGTGTTCAGCCAGGACCGGGCCGACGCCATTGTCCGGCAAATCACGAAAGAACTCACGACTCACCTCACCTAACCTCAAAACACTGATAAAACAATAATCAGTAGCGAAAGTTAAAAGTGTCTGGACTCGACGAGATCGTGAGCCGAATTTCCTTTTAGGAACAGGCATATAATAAAAAGGAAGTTGGCTCCTAATTTTTTAATCCTTATTTTTTAATAGTTATTGGGCAAAATTTTGTCATGAGGAGGTACTTGCAATACACACTGACGGAAATACATTTGATTTTTTTTACAAAAATTTACGAAAAATATGCAAACAGCTCTTACATTAGAGCAGGCATTTCAGAAGTGCATTTTTCATAAATGAAATACAACTCCTCAATAAATCTATAAAAAATCTATATCATTTTAAATCTTCTTTCAGTACAAAAAGACAACTCTAAAACTCCGTTAATTCCAGATAAAACCATCAAATTTTTTACCTGGTTAACAGAGAACAGGATAAAATTCCAGTTTTTTCGACCAGGTTTTTTCCTTGTTAGAAGGCTTTCTAGAACAGAACTTTGGTAAATTTAGCTTACAAATATCTCCAACTTTTTTTTTTGAATGAAAGTTTTTGTGAAAATATTACTTTTTCATTCAAAAACTTTCAAAATACTTAGGTGTATGTGTTCAATCGCAAGAAAAACACTAGTTTTTGAAACTCAATTTATCACTTAGTAGCTATCAATATTTTTTCAAAAAATATTTAAAACACTAGAAGAAGACCTAAAAGTTGATTCTACTACTTTCTAAGAGATCTCTGAAGTAAAAAGCCGTAGTAAAATAAGTTTTAAATTTATCGAAAATATACACCTTGTTGTTTACCTTTTTTCCTAAATACAAAACGTCAAACATTTACCTGGCATCGCTGATAGGGTTCAGGTCTGTCTGGCGAATTCGCCGGCCACTCGGTGCTCGAAATGAACCCTGGAAAATGTTGCGCAATCCAAAGTTGGGTTTTCTTCGCTTTGTGAGCCGGCGCCGAGTCCTGTTGGAAAACCCAATCCCTGGAACCAAAATGTCGACGTGCCCACGGTTCGACGACATTCTGTAGAACTAGTTCTCGATATGTATTTTGGTTGATCTTCACTCCCTCAGGGACAAAAACCAGCGGAGTCCGGCCATCACGGGTGATTCCGGCCCAAACCATCACCGATGCTGGTTTCTGTCGCCGTGTGGCCGTCAGTAACTCTTCGCCGTGTGGCCGTCAGTGTGCTGTACGGTGAAGAGTTTCTCGTCGGTAAACACGATAATCTTAAACCTTCCTTCCGCGGCCCTCTTCAGCAGCGCCTTCGCTTTTTTACCCGTTCTTGTTTCTGCTTCACCGTAAGGTCTTGAACTTTTTGGATCTTGTAGGGCTTGGTCTGAAGTTTATCTTTCAGGATCCGATGTGTTGAGATCCTATGCCAATTTAGTGGCACTACGACGAGGATTTCTCTAAAGGCGCTTTTTGACGATTCTCGCCATGGTAGGTGTCACCACAGTAGGACTATGTCCTTCTGCCGTTCTTCTGTTGTTCTGAGAACAATCGGTCTAATGAGCGTCATATACAGTTCACACTTCGTGCGAGGGCTAAGTCTTCTCGACCGCAGCTGCTTGTGGAGTCCATAGTAGGCACGACTTCCGCTGATAATTCGCCTCCGGATCTCACGGCTGGTGTCATTGCCTGCGGTCACTAGTGAGCCGAGATAGACAAAGTCTTTGCGGTAGATATCTTCCACCGCTGCAGATGATCTGCCGACTATATCAATGTCATCGGCAAAGCAGATAAGTTGACTGGATCTGTTGAAAATCGTGCCCCGCGTTTCGCCCACCGCTCGTCGAATAACAGCTTCTAGCGCCACGTTGAACATCATGCAGGATAGACAATCACCTTGTCGAAGCCCCCTGCGCGATTCGAATGAACTCGACAATTCGCCCGAAATCCGCACACAGCACTGCGTTCCATCCATCGTCGCCTTGATCAGTCTGATCAGCTTCCCGGAAAAGCCGTTCTCGTCTATAATTTTCCATAGCTCGTTACGGTCGATCGTGTCGTATGCGGCTTTGAAGTCGACGAATAGATGGTGCGTAGGGACTTGGTATTCCCGGCATTTTTGGAGGATTTGCCGTAATGTGAATATCTAGTCCGTCGTTGACCGTCCCTCCATGAAGCCGGCCTGATGACTTCCCACGAATCTGTTTGCTTGTGGCGTTAGGCGGCGGAGTAGGATTCGGGACAACACTTTGTAGGCGGCATTGAGGACAGTGATCGCTCGGTAGTTCTCACAGTCCAATTTGTCGCCCTTTTTGTAGATGGGGCATATTACCCCTCCGTCCACTCCTCCGGTAGCTGTTCTATATCCCAGATCCGGACTATCAACCGGTGTAGGCAATCAGCCAACTAGTTCGGGCCCATTTTGATGAGTTTAGCTGCGATACCATCCTTCCCAGCCGACTTGTTTCTATTGAACTGGCGAATGGCTTCCTTAACTTCCCTCATCGTTGGGAGTGGCTCCTTTTCGTCGTTGGCTACGCCAGCGATGTACCTTCCCCCACTGTCTTGATCTCCAGCATGTGCGCCGTTCAGGTGTTCGTCGAAGTGCTGCTTCCACCTTTTGATCACCTCACGATTGTCCGTCAGGATACCCCCGTCCTTATCCCGGCACATTTCGGCTTGCGGCTCGAAGCCTTTGCGGGATGCGTTGAGTTTCTGATAGAACTTTCGTGTTTCTTGGGAACGATGCAGCTGCTCCAGCTCCTCGAGCTCCTCCTCCTCCAGGTGGCGCTTTTTCTCTTGGAAAATTAGGACTCGCTGCCTCTTCCGCTGTCAGTGATTTTCCATGTTTCGACGGGTGCCTCTTTGCACTACTGCCGCCCGCGCGGCATTCTCTTCGTCCATCACCCTCCTACACTCCTCGTCGAACCAGTCGTTCTATCGAGTTCGCTCCACATAACCGATGACGTTCTCCGCAGCACTGTTGATGGCTGTCTTGATGGTATCCCAACAGTCCTCGAGAGGGGCTTCGTCAAGCTCGCGCTCTGCCGGCAGCGCTGCTTCGACCGATTGCGCGAAGTCTGCCGCTACCTCAGGTTGCTTCAGTCGTGCGATATTTAACCGAGGCGGGGCCGGTTTCGTGTGTTGTTCACTACGGAGAGTTTTGGGCGCATCTTCGCCATCACCAGATAGTGGTCTGACTCGATGTTGGCGCCTCGACAGGATCTGACGTCGATGATGTCCGAGAAGTGCCGGCTGTCAATCAAAACGTGGTCGATCTGTGATTGCGTTTGGTACGGTGATCTCCAGGTGTACTTGTGTAGGAGGCGGTGCTGGAAAAAGGTACTACGTACGGCCATTCGTTTGGAGGCGGCGAAATCAAGTCTGAGGCCGTTTCGTTGGTCAGCTGGTGCGCACTGAACTTTCCAATTGTCGGTTTAAATTCCTCCTCCTGGCCGACCTTAGCATTGAAATTCCCGACGATGATCTTGATATCATGTTTTGGGCAACGGTCGTATTCACGCTCCAGTTGCGCCTAAAATTCGTCTTTGTCGTCACCGTTACTTCTGAGGTGAGGGCTGTGCACGTTGATGATGCTGATGTTGAAGAACCGGCCCTTGATTCTCAACCGGCACATTCGTGAGTTGATCGGCCACCACCCGATCACGCGCTTTTGCATCTTTCCTATCACTATAAAAGCTGTTCCAAGCTTGTGTGTGTTGCCGCAGCTCTGGTAGATGGCTCGACCATCTGGGTACGTTCGTGCCGTGGAGCCCTTCCAGCATACCTCCTGCAGAGCTACGATGTCAAATTTGCGGCTCTTCAATTCGTTGGAGAGCACGTGGGTACTGCCCGCAAAATTAAGAGATCGGCAGTTCCATGTTCCAAGTTTCCAATCGCTAGTCCCTTTTCGTCGCGTGGGTCTTGGCCGATTTTCATCCGAAATTTGTTGTTCGTTGTTTGTTGCTTATGTTTTTTGTAGTCACTGGCTCGCAAGGCCCGCAACTGACCCGACTATCTCGCAGGATGACCGTCGTGATGTTGCTGTTTTGGGTACTGAACACCACCAGGACGTTGTTGCACTCCGCACGCCGTCCCTGACATGGAGAACAGACGCGTACGAAGCCCCCTAACTCAGTTTGCATGCGACCAAAGCATCCACCGGGGTTGGGTACCCTATCTCCGCTAAGGTTGCTCGCACCCCAGCTAGCACCACGTGGAGGTAGAGAATCGGAGTTGCAGACAAGAGGTATTTTGGTTTTTTTTTGTATAAATTGTGCTTTTCAAATGCAAGTTTTGCTTAAGAAGTGCTTTGCTTTGAAGCATGGGTTGTAGGATAGATATGGAGGTAATGGCAAATAGGAAAAAGAATATGCAAAATGAAACAAATGTTCCTCAACACGTACTAATCAACGACGAACATGCTAACATAATGCGAGCATGGAGAAAACCCGACTACTTCGATTACAAAATATCTTCAATGAAGCACATTATCTTTCAACAATAAATGCAACGGCAACGAGTTATTGAGTCAAGTGAGTAATCAACGCGATCGGCGAAGTTCCCATCCTAACCAGTGACACTTTACCAGGACCCAGAAGGTTTAAAGTTGAGACCTTGATACACGAGGCACTAATTGGTCCTAAGCAAACGGGCCGATACGTCCTGAGGACAAATCGTTTGTCTAGCATTGGTTCGATTTACCACCCAGGCGTTCTGAGCCCGCAAATTGGAGCAGGATAGCAGAACAAACTTGATATCCACCACAAGGACGGCACGCCATAACCGTCGTCCAAAGACCTGACTGTCGTCAAAAAAGGTCTGTAGAGTTGGTTCAGGAGGGCACTGTTCGATCCCTTCAAACGGGTACGTGAGATTTCGGATGTGTCCCTCCGGTTCCTTCGCTCTGTCGAGGTGCCTGCGGAGCGTTAGCGCTGCGGGCACCATCCAGAGCAACAAGGAAGAGTAAGTCCTTTCCGCGAGGGCAAGCTGATGTCCTTAGTACATCCCCGAGAAACGCGTGGACCTTGAGCGAGAATCTCATCATCGTAGCCGGCCGGCCCAGCAGCAGCAGCAGTTACACTCTTCACCCACACACACAACACGTTACTACAATATACAGAACATGAAAATTGAAATAAATTGTTTCTCTGATAACATCCGACCAGTGCCATTGTAAGCAGCCGATCGAGGTTCTCCAAAACCTCTGCTCTAGCTTAGCCAAGAAAAAAAGGCCGCATGTGAGCCCACCCTCACTAGAATCCCGGTGGCTTGACCAGGAATTCGAGGGCAGTTGTAGCTGACCCTTCTGGCCAGCTAAGTAATATACTTCAGAAATTTTAATTCAAAACATAATACTAAATTCAAGTTTTCAATTCCAACTCACCGATAGAAAAAATTAAAATTACAAATAAATAAATTGCAAACAACAAAAAATTATGACTCAAAGAAAAACGACTTTTATATTTGAAAACAGGTAAGAATGATAATGGTAATCCAGAACAGTATTGAGAATCGGTAGCAGAAATAAGTAGCGCCAAATTTAAAATACAGAAATCGGAAATAAATTTGAGATAAGAAAAATTCAAATTCATTATCATACCAAGTTCAGCTTCAAGAGTGAGCATCAATATTCATAATAAAATAGTTAAATCTCCGGAACAAGCCTGATGGAGCTGGAGAACTTCTGGAAATTACAAATTTCAACCATCGGGCTCAATTTTCATGGCTACTGATAACAATTTTGTAAGCCCGGGTAGCTCAGTCGGTAGAGCGTTGGACTTTTAATCCAACGGTCTAGGGTTCAAGTCCCTATTCGGGCGGTGAAATTTTTTGTGAAGATGATAAAACCTTGACACGTTTTGACAAAACGTTAACCTTTGTAGCAAGATAAGATTCCTTTTCAAATTGTTTTGATTTTAGAAATGTTTATTTATGAATTTGGTGACGACTTCCAACTTCCAAGAGCGTCGTTTCTTCTCTGTGGAATTCTGAAACGGTAAGTTTGGAATGATCGACTCTCGCCTAACTTTGTATCATCAAGAGTATTTTTTCTTTGTCCTTAAAAAATTGAATCAAAAAATAGAATCATAAGAATTTCTTTGTTCCCAACACAAAGAGATAGATCTAGATTAATACAGTTTATTTTGTCAAGGGGGGAATTCTCACATCTGGTCACCAATTCCTGGAATTTTTTTTTGGTGCTGAAGGTGCCCCAATTTTGGATCTGTCCCCCCAAAACGATCCCCAGCAAAGATGAATGAACGCCCGATACGATTCAACTAGTGGAAGTTGAGAAGGTATAGGAAATTTCATTTCCCGCATAGATTTCCACACCCAGTCGTTTGGAAGCGAGGCTGCCAATGAAAACAAAGAAACGTGTGAAAATGTGCCACGCCACCACACTATTTAGTATCGCTTGGATGATTGAAGGAAAGAACAGCTCACAACACACTTCAACATGTGGTCGCCACACATGTTTTCGCGCTTCTTAGGACAAAATTGTCTCCATCCTATGTGTACCTACCCATCTTTTGAGTCTCTATCATTAATGGGATGATATATTTTGATCAACACAAAAATTCCTGAAAATCTACAAATATAGAATGATTAAAAACCTAAAATTTTAACATTTCTAAATAAAAAAGATTTTTTTTTCACTGAATTCTTAAAATTCTATCAACCTAAATCTCTGCATTCAAACTTAAAGAAATATTCGTTTTATTATTTTTAGAATTCGCTTCATTATTTTATTGAAAATGTGCCTCCACCTTAAAAAAGATTGGGAGAAATTCAATATGGCAACCGTCAATTTCACATCAATCGCACCGAACCGAAAGCAAGATATGCAGATAAGTTTCCTCTCGGAAGGAATTTCATTAAAAAGCGGGCAGTGGCCACCAAAATCTCATTCGACGAACGCCCCAGGCATCGAAGGCGGTCATCAAACGACGACGACGACGCCCATCTGAGCCCGGTTTCCCATACGAGGGAAAAAGTGTAAAACCGATTATTATCCAAAAAATCAACCCTGTGAATGTCCTGTTTGGTGGTGCTCGGACAGGAAAAAGGATGGGCGTTTTCTTACCAGGGAAGAAAAGGACCAAATTAAAATCCCTCCAAGAAACCGATAAACGCCTTCTCGTTTTTTGAGTCCGGTAGTCAAAAGAAGATGTCTCAAATTAATAAGATTTTACGATGTCCGGCCGGACGTTTCTTTGTTTCCCAATCCGAGAAGATACTCAAAAGATTGGTTCCGGTAGATGTGGACACTTTTGTTCCGGTCACCCATCCGGAAGGCGTTGTTGAAGAGTGGACGAAGGGATCGGATCATCGGCTTTCTTATTAAAACGTGTGTGTTCTTCATTCGCAAATGACTGGCAACCGGAGCAATTTTAATAGTAACATATTTTTAAGATTAAATTCCTTCCCGTTATGGAGTGTTGCAAATCTTGGCATCGTTGTTGTACATTGGGAAGATGCCTTCACTGAGTCTTAATTTGGGCTGATCCTTTCTTTCGGGTTCTAATTGAAATGACCCAAAATTCGGGTCAGTTCCAGGAACAATGTTTTAATTTGAATTTCTGGTGCACATTTCATTCGAAACTCGTTAGAGTTTTTTTATTCAGAAAATGGAATGGAGACACCTCATGACATTCTTACAGAATTATTGAAAAAAAGGCATCTGAATTGATAAAAAATTATACAATAAACACTTTACTGCATTCTTTATTAACGTCTTTTATCAATCACTAGTAGAGAGAAAATATTTTTAGAATTTTCGAAAAATGTTTTTAGCGATTTTTAGCTTCATCAGCCGCCTTCGTGGCGCAATCGGTTAGCGCGTTCGGCTGTTAACCGAAAGGTTGGTGGTTCGAGTCCACCCGGGGGCGCAATATTTTGTCAACAAACAGCGGAAATTGACACTCATCAATGTAGAAAAATTTCCAGTGTTAGTCTAGTCTTGACCATGGGGTGGACCATCTTTGTGGCCTGGAAGTTGTCCAAAGTCAATATCTATTTTGACATACTGATGTGTCATGGCCAATGGAAAACATCCAATGTATTTTGTCATGATACGCACCTGAAACGACGAGTGGTTAAGGGGTTTAATGCCTAAATACATCACCTATGGTAGCTCGGTGTTGATGTGTGATTTAAAAATAAGTGGACTTCACGGATAGCGACAATTTTGCGATCCGCTATCGGATAGGCTCAAGTACGCGCTCGCGGTATACGAGAACCTTGTTTTGGCGAACGCCTCTGGGAGGCAACGCAACTCGGCCAGAATGTCTTTGTCGAAATGTTGAAGTGGGAAAGGAACCTGGACAACCTGGAGCATACTTGCCAAATTGTCTGCTGGATGTAGCCGGTAAGGTGCTAGATGCCATCTGTTCTGTTATTGAGGTAGCGGACAGAGGCAGGCTGACCAAGAGAAAAGGACATCGTTTATGTGCGGTTGTCACTCAGGATGTGAAGAACGTTTTCAACAGCGCTTCCGTCGTCGCTCATCCGAATGAGGATCCCGGCATAACTGTATAAGTTTGTGGAAAGCTATTTCCACAACTGCCGACAACAGGACATTACCGTTGAGGACATGCAGACACAAGAGGTAACTACACCCCCACCTTCTCATGAAGACCCTTGCAAACGTATTCGGACTATGAACATGGAACATCTATTGGAAACCGACTCCATTTCGTGAAGGTGTAATGCTGAACCGTGGCGATGTACCTGGAAGGTTGGCGGATCGTTAAATAACGCCAGTCCCAAACGGTTGCCTGTAGGGCACCAGGACACACCCCACAGTATTCCAGTCCTTGCTGCGTTAAGCCGACCGTCTACATAATTCGTTACTCGTGGAATCAAATATGAATTCTAATACCAAAAATAAAACGCGGATGAAAGCGAATGAGGCGGAGAAGGACGACTGCCCTAATCTGTTCGTCAGAAGCGGGCTAAGGCGCTCGCCGGAGAGACAACTCTTTAAGCCGGTGAGGACACCTGTAAACAGCGCAGAGAGCGGAGACCCCTTCGCTCAAGTCCAGCAGGCAGTCGAGGAACTCCTAAGCTCCCCGGAGCTTCAGGACCCTGAGACTCCTGCTGAACTAGCGGTGGCTATGGCGGGCATGCAGGACCTTGTGGATTATGTTAGAAAGAAGTCTAACATCCACAAGGAAGTGCGGGAGAAACTCGCCAACGTGATGGCGATGTTCGTCAAGGCGAACAGAGCGGTGGTGAGCCTGCTCACTGCGTCTGCGTGCAGACGGAATGCGAAGAGGAGTTTGCTGGGAACGGCGAGAGAAATAGAGGGTCTCCAGGAGAGACGCCAACTGGGTGGCAGACGATTGAGCGCAAAAGGAAAAAGGTCAAATCCAAGCCCAAACCCAACCGGGTCAGGGACAAGGGGGAGGCGTTGGTGGTGAAGGCACCGAAAAGTAACTACGCCGATGTCCTTCGCCAGATGAGGACAATCGATAGGTTGGTGGGCCTAGGAGGGGATTTTAGGAGAATCCGCCGAACACGTTCCCGTAAGATGGTCCTCGAACTCCTACTTGGCTCAACGATGAAAAGCGCGGAGTACAGTGCGCTTACCCAGGAGATAGTTGGCGAGGCGGCGGAAATCCGTGCCTTGAGCACCACGGTTACCGTCCGGGTTAAGAATCTGGACGAAATAGCCACGGATAATGAGGTTAAGGAAGCGCTGAAGGATCTGTGTAAGATCGAATCGGACCAGATTTCGGTTAGGATGTGGGAAGGGCTCCCACATCCAGGACATAGGTAGCGTTCGCCGGTAGCAAAACCTGACGAGGGTACTCGCACGCACATGTGACGCTGCGATGACAAGGAGGGCCAAGCGGAAGGACACTCGGCAACCCATCTACTGGTGGACGACGGAAATCGCGGACCTGCGCACTAGCTACCTACGGGCTAGGAGCCATATGCAGAGAGCCAGGTCCCCGTCAGCGAGAGCGGAGCGAAAAGTGCCCTACGCAATTGCGAGGTCTGCTCTCTGCAGGGCAAAGCAAAATTGCACGATTCAGACAACTCTGCGAGGACGCCAATGACAATCCATGGGGTGACTCTTACAGGATTATCATGGCCAAGACACGGAGCGGAGGTGCGCCACAGGAATGCGAGAAATCGTCAACGAGTTGTTCCCACAGCACGGGGAAGTTACATGACCGCGGGTCCCATACGACTGGGATACGAGTGAAGAGGAGCGATTGATGAGGTGGAAAGCTGGATGCGCTCCAAGAGCTTGCGTCTGGCTCACCACAAGACCGAGATGGTGCTGATCACCAACCTGATTTCAGCACAATCAGACCGTTCGCAATCGAACCCAAGCGTACAATCAAGTACCTGGAGTGATGATCGAGGACCGGCTGAGCTTTACGGCCCACTTCGACTAGGCCTGTAAAAGGGCGGCAATGGCGACAGCCTTGAGCAGGCAGTTTAACCTGCAAAAGCTCTGCAGTTTGCAGCGGCTGATCAGTGTAATCAGCGCATACCGAACGGCAGGCACATGCCCGATGTCCAGCTGGCGGCACCAGTGGGACAGTTCGGAACGTGGCCGATGGACCCATCGCTTGATCCCTAATGTCGGACTTTGGATGGATCGGAGACATGGAGAGGTGAATTTCTGCATGACACAATTCTTGACTGGTCACGGATGCTTCAAGCAGTACCATCACCAGTTTAGACACGTGGCCTCGCCATTCTGCCCAACCTGCGGTGACACAATCGAAACATCAGAGCACGTAGTGTTCAACTGTCCGAGTTTCGAAGGGGTACGCGCTAACATGCTTGCCGCCTGCGGACCAGACACGACATTGTCGGCTGTCGGCATCGAGCGGAGGATGTGTGAGGATGCCAATACTTAACGCGTGGTCAGCGATGGGTTCACCCGGATCATGACTGCCCTGCAGAGGAGTTGGAACAGGCACCAGTCCGCGACCGGTGTAGGGTGACCTCTCCGTCGAGGAGCATCTGAGTAATGTTTGTCCGAACTTGGCAGTAAAGCATTCAAAGATAAGATTGTACCTTCTGCGTATGCCGAGATGCCTGGTACGTCGCGCGTGTTTGTGTAGGATACCTCCACCGTTACCTTCGCGGAGTATGCGAGTCGAACGCGCCCTCTGCGACGTAGGCTGTGGGGATAAGACAAGACCTTCTCCGCAGTAGGACTCGTAGAGGGAAGAGTATTCACGTCGCGGAACACTCTCGAGTAGAGTGATCTCACGTCGCGGCGGGTAAGTCACTCGAGTCGGTGTAAGATGACGTCTTCGCCGGGAATCATCCGAGTAGATTCACAAAGCCCCAGACGTGTGCTGTGACAGGCGCGTTTCCAGGATAAGCTGCTCTTGATTAGGCACACGGACGGGCAAAGAGGAGAGGGCCTCGAGCCAAACCAAGCGGAGCCAAGATCTCGAGTCTTCAGAGGAGAGGTCATTGGTCTTGAATCGTAGCAGAGGCAATGTAAATATGCTGGAGTTTTGACTTGAAATTGAGTTAGCCGATGAGCACTTAAGCGCGTACCTGGTCTCCCATCTCGGTTACAGCCTACGATGGCAGGTCCGGATGGGAATTATGACCAGAGGCCCCAGGTGGACTTTATGGCGTAGAAGTACATAGTATCATGAGTCGACCAATTGCCCATGGACCCAGAGTTGGATACTAGGGAGACACGGTGGCTTGCTTTGCCTTGGAATGCAATCCGAAAAAAATAATTAACACCTGGGTGATGAACTAATAAAAGACACAAGAGGTCCCTGCGGTTGAGCAACACGGGGTCAATACTAGGCCCGTTCTTGTGGAACATCACGTATGATAAGCTTTACTACTAATTATGAGTCCCTAATTGGAGCCAAACTTGTAGGATTTGCGGACGATGTCGTCCTCCTGAGGGTGATGACCTCCTGAGGGTGATGATCGACGACAGGCTCAGCTTCATGAGCCATGTCGGGTACGCGATGGCAATTACCACAGCCGCACTCATACTGGAGGCTGGACTTGTGAAAACAGTATCAAACAGAGAGCATCTGAGTAGTATGCTTACGTTCCTTTGATTGAAGCAATACGGTTACGCTAGACATTCTGGGTAGTGGAGGTCATAGTTGCGCTGCGAATGAGTGTATTCTTGGCACGGACCTTGCAGGAGAGGGGTAAACCATTGTCCGGCGATATCCTCGGGTGAAGAGCCTCACGACGCCGGACAAACCTCTCGAGTCGGTGTAGGATGTCGTCATCGGTGGGAAACATCCGAGTCGTAGCGTTCAAAAATCCCGAACGTGTGTTGTGACAGACGCCAATTAGCTGAAAAATCCAAGGGTTGAAAACCGAAGAAAGAAAAGAATACCGGACAACAGCCGTAGTAGACTAAATTCATCATCGGTGGGTAGCTCCGATCCCATGGTTTGAAGTTACAAAGTGTAAGACTAACCATTTGTCAGTCGGCAGGCTTTCCAGAGATACCCTAAACATTCGCTAGAGTCAGCAAGCTTACTGAAACAAAATACAAAATGCAGAGAATATCCGGAGGTGTGTTTCTTATTTATTGAATTGCACAATCCAAGCTTGGTTTTCGCCCACCACTTTAATTACTTAAATGTTTCTTGTTTGCAGCTACCACCTGGATCCAAACCTCGTTGCAGTTCAACCTCGGCTTCGAAGAGGTCAGAGCCTTGCACTGACGCAGCGATTTGATAATGGCGTCCTCGGTGAAACGACTTTTGGCGTGGCGATCGCACGGTGAGTTATGTACCTGGCCCCACCTTGTACCTCAACCCAAACCAGCGACGGATGCGACGCGACAAGTTCAACGGCTGATTCAAATCCGAATGTTGGAAGATTTGAATCTCCAAGGCCGTCGAGGGGTTAATCGTAGTGCAGCGGCAGATATAACCTTCAACCAGTGGCGTACAGACGGGTGTACGGTGTACGGTCCTAAATTTAGGGTCCAAGGATTAGTAATGGGGTTTATCGGCGAGAGCAAAATGGCAGGTTCTGATGTCCAAATATTTCGTCTCTTGATTTTGTAACGAACATTTTATTTGGTCCACTGTTGTTTCGCTAGAGTTTGAATCCAAAAGGCCGATGGACGTTATTATCGGCAGGCTTTGAACTCCAGCCGGTCATTGCTTTCACCTCGCGCCCTTAGGTTCGTTTAGGCAGCTTACGGTCTATAGTGGTGAGAAGGGGAGCCGGTAGTGTAGCTGCGTACTTTTCGCCTTCTAGTGAATGGTCTCGAATTTCAGAGGAATAGTCCAACACCAGAAATACTCACTGCATATGATAAAATACAATCTACGAACAAAATCGCTGACACTCGCAACGCTTACAAAAGATAAGACAACAAAAGGTGGCGAACCTCTAATCCTGATGATAAGAAGTCGGACCTCGATTCGTTAGAGGAGATGTCAGGTCTCGAATCTCCAAGAGTAGAGGTATGTGTAGACAACACCGAGTCTTTTCGATAAGGTGTCGGATCTCAAGTCTCAAGAGAAGTCTCCAAGAGGAGGGGTAAACTTGTTAACCTCGAGTCGTTACGAGGAGGGATCAGTTGTCGTGTCGTTAGAGGAGAGATCGGGCTTTGAGTCGTGCAGAGGACAGATATGTGTACGCTAAACTCGAGTCAATGCTAAGAGGGGTCGGTCAGGCCTTCAGGCCTCGAGTCTTTAAACGGAAAGATTTGTGTGGGAATTTTCCATTGTACCCATGGACACGGAGTAGCAAACTGGAGGGACGTTGTGGCATGCCTTGGGATGCAATCCGTAAACCGAAATTTACCACCTGGGTGACCAACTTATAAAAGAGACCTGCGTTCTGATATTTTTTTCCTGAATGAAAAGACAGCTCAAATGACATTGGGTAGGACTCCACCGAAGAGGTTAAAGAAATGAGGACAAGGCTTCAACAGTTGTCCAGAAATAAACTTCCACCGGGCTTCCTGATCATTGTACTAAGCCGTTTTCGAAATTTTAGGTTTTCATCCACCCACGCACCGCCTTCGTGGCGCAATCGGTTAGCGCGTTCGGCTGTTAACCGAAAGGTTGGTGGTTCGAGTCCACCCGGGGGCGCAATATTTTTGGCCATGTCAAACACACAAGTAGAAATAAAAGAAGAACTCATTTTAAATAAAAGTTTTTATGGAACTATGTATGTCTTATCAACTTCGGCAACTGTCGGCAACTTCAACAGATCATGAGTGTCTACTACGTGGCACATAACACACGACGTATTACAGGACATGGTACTTAACCTACCTACCTACCTAAGGGTCCAGCGCAGATTGACCGGCGCATAGGGCTGAGATAAAAGATCTCCACTGCTAGCGATCCGGAGCCAGCGTCTTCACTTGCTGCCAGCCAAGGTTCTCGTCAACTGTGCGGACTTAACGTCCTTACGTAAATAAAAAAGGATTTAAAATTACCTTTTCTGTCGACCGGTTTCGAGCCGATGTTGCTCATCTAACAGGGCGATGTCCGACTGATCACTTGAAGACAATTGTCGTAACCAATTTGCCACTCTGCGGATGCATCCGTCGAAAGGTTTTCAACGGTTCCTCGTCAGTGCTGATTAACAGAATCCCAAGCATTTAGGTGTTCAGATTTGCGTAAGCATGTTTTAAATTTGACTTTTTTCCAGTCTAAGGAATGGCCAAATTTGGTTGTGTGGGCCACGCTCGATTGATTGATCCTTCTGTTTTCAACGGCATTTTTATACTCTTTGAGCCGAACTCTTAATTTACGGCGAGTTTGGCCGATGCAAATTGCTGGACAACTCTTACATGGAATTTTGTAAATTCTGGATCTCCCTGCTTCAGTATCATGGACGAATTTGAAACTGATCTGAAGAGGAATGAAAAACTTGTCTCTTGTGTTTGGTGGCGCAACGTGGATGGACGCTTTCTCTGACAGACACTCCCTTTCCTTGATTTGTTGTTCTAAAAAGTAAAAGTTCTTACGTGAGCACAATTCATTTAAAATGAGTCTACTATCTAGTTTTTAAGGATGATTTTCAAAACTTTTTTATACATCAATTGAGTGAATATTGTCAACTGAACTCATTATGTCGATCAACCTTATTATAAAAAAAAAACCTTAATCAAAACTGCAAGCCCAACGATTTATGGGTATGAGACAACTGGCCAATCTCCCCAAGAATGCAAAACTCACAGTCTGTTTTGTTTTAACCTGAAGCCCTCGCAGGTGTGACTTTGGCCGTTTTCGGATGGAATCGCTGAGCACACTTTTTGAAAGATTGGCAAACAGTTGTGAGTTTTGCATAAGTAAACGCTAGTAAGGCTACTTCCAGCTTGGTCATCAACACCTTGTAAGGATTGTGAACTTAGTTCAATTACTTAAAAACCAACGAAAAGGTAAGAATGTAAATTAATAGTTTTATGAACTTCAAATTTTGGACTTCAAAATAGTTTTAGGATCCAAAGTTCAACTTTTTCCCCAATCGAAACCGTTTATCGTTCCACAGCACGCTGTCGATCAACTCAACCCTATTGGGCAACCGCATCCAGCCTGCATTATCGGTTAGCCAAGACATCAACCGCCTTCGTGGCGCAATCGGTTAGCGCGTTCGGCTGTTAACCGAAAGGTTGGTGGTTCGAGTCCACCCGGGGGCGCGAATACTTTTTTGCCCGTTGTAAAAATTACTACCCTGGAAAAGACAACCTTTCTTGATTCAGTATTTTTTAATCCCTTTGGAACGAACATATTTCTTCTAACAGATTTTTACTGTAAAGCATTTTTAGATACAAATTTTTGTCCCCGTGAAATTTTTTGAAGATTTCTTGAAATATTTTTGGATGTGGTCATTGTCAAACAACTAAAAAAAAAAACAAAATAAGAAATGTAGTTTATATTAATTCATATTAAACTCAGCAGGGTTCCATTAAAATTCCGCTAAATTTTCATTAAATAGGACTTTTTGAAAGAAGGATTTTTGAGAGTCGCCTTAAATAAAATTTCAAAGAAAACATTAGCTAATACAAATAAAGCACTATCTATGAATTATGCTATCTTCGAGCAGTTTTAGTTCAAAAAGGTTGGAATGGTTATTTTCATATTACTCTGATCTCTCATCAATTGTCGAACCAATCTATCATCTTTAACTAATATTTTTTCATTTTGGAGCAGATGCTGGCATGCAGTTTCATGCGAATTGAGTTTTTGCATAAGAAGCATTCAAATTCTACCATTACCTTATTTAAAGCTTGCAAAGCAATTGTTAGTTTCGTATGCATATCACGTTTAGAAACAACGTTTCCATGTCTTGTGACGATTTTCAATAAGTTTTTTGACCAATGGTCTAATTTTAAGTTTCTGATACTCATTCTTCTGTTCAACAACTCTTCTAAGAATTTAAAAATATTTAAAAAAAATACTATCACAATGTGCATTAACAAAATAGAAATAGATAGATATTTCATCACAATTTTTAAAATAAAAAAAATAAATTTGGAATTCATAATATTTTGCACTATTTTTTTTTATTTCAATATCAATAGCTTGATTAAAATAATAGAAAAAACATCAATAATTTACAAAACTTGAAAAGAACACATTTAATTTACATGCGTTAAAAAAATAACAGATTTAATTTTTCTGGGACAGAGTTTAAAAAAAAAATAACTAATTCCCACAGATTTCCAAGATTTCTTGGATAACTCGATCTTGGGTCGTAGTAGGCACAGAAAATTTCGCCAATAAAAATTAGCCGGGACATCAACCGCCTTCGTGGCGCAATCGGTTAGCGCGTTCGGCTGTTAACCGAAAGGTTGGTGGTTCGAGTCCACCCGGGGGCGATATCGTTTTTGCCATTTGAAATTTCTCTGAGTAATCTAAAAAATTCCAAAGGTTAATTTTTATGATACTGATGATATTGATGTTTTTGAATTTACTTAAGTTCAAAAAAAAACAATAATACATATATGTAAATGAATATTTAATATATTGTAATTGTAAATTGACTGAAAAGGGAAAGATGAGAAACAAATATCTATTGTAAAAACCAAAACATGAAAAATTCGTTGTCATTTCACTGAAATCAAAATACCTTTCTACTAATTTATGCAATCGAATTCTATTTTACTTCACCGGATGTAAAACTGAACGAATAGCAACTGAGTAACACGATCAATTAAAATTAAAAAAAAGCTGTAGAAAAAGTATGTTTTTTAGAAAATATAGGTAAGAAAAAATGCATGAGAAAGAAATCAGAATTCGCAAAGAAATCGATGATCAGAATCAAGATCAGATAATTTTATCATACAATAACTTTCAAATGAAATCCAAGTTCTATTTAGTTCAGTCATTATTCAAAAATTGAGTTAATCAACTATCTGGTCTAGTTAACATTTATATATTATATATTTTTAAAAGTTAAATATTTTGAGAATAGAACAATAAACATTCTATTAAGATAAAAGGAAAAGATCGATCGAACGGAATAGTTAAAAATTCTCGTATAAAAAAGTTGAATAACTGAAGTTTATCTGCAGCAAAAAAGATTCCGCCCCCGGGTGGACTCGAACCACCAACCTTTCGGTTAACAGCCGAACGCGCTAACCGATTGCGCCACGAAGGCGGTTGATGACTTCATGACGCTCTTTGCAATTTATGAAGTTTGGTGGAATAAAATTTTCTTTTAGTAAAATCTTATGGAAGAAGTAGTCTATTTATCATGAGCATTCCCTATGTAAAAAAATCTGTTCAGTTGATTTATATATCTACGGAAAATAGATTATTTTAAAACGCCCATCCGCAAATAACAACATTCACCTTCCAACCGTATTCCATCGCTGCTAATTCAATTGACGTCATTTTTATCACCCCACGCTACGAGCAACATTTAAATACCGAGCGCCTCACGCGAATTGCATCAGCCAACGAATGTGTGTGCTGTGCTGTCTCAACCTTTATTCCATTTCCATCGATTTACCACTCTCCAGTCAAGCCCTGCTCACACGAACGAACCCTCGTCAGTCAGCCAAACAGCCAGCTCGTTGAAAATCATAGCTCTCCCCCATGCGGCATATAAATTTAGAACTCTCCGCTTTGGCACGATTCCGTTTGGTCCGATGTTTTGTTTTCCTTGTTTCGTTTAGATCCAACGAGAGACACTTCATGGCTTACCGGCTAGTAAGGGCATCAATCGCCTTCGTGGCGCAATCGGTTAGCGCGTTCGGCTGTTAACCGAAAGGTTGGTGGTTCGAGTCCACCCGGGGGCGAGATCTTTTTTGCTGCACTTCAACCAATACCAAAGAATGTTAATCAAGCAAAAATATTTTGTTCTACAGATAGTTATTCATCGATGGTTACAAACCACACGACATTATTTTGCCGATTTCTTCGGCTAAAGTTTTCTAGCCAGGCAGAAACACAAAATATCCAAGAAATGTGGTTGAAGTTTTCGTTCGTTTTCCGTTCAGCAGGCAGCAGCTGCTTGCCTGCCATGAGGTGTGGTTTCTTTCCTTTATCGCTTTGCTTCTCCCGCCCGAGGGCATCGTCGGTCGGTCGATTCGTTATGTACTCGTTTCAGAGCGAACACACAACATAGGCGGAAACTTTTGCTTCTCCGTTTCGCTCTGGGTCTTCGCTTAACTGTCTCAACGGTATTGGGGTGTTTTTGACGGGTAGGACAGACTTGAGTTTAATGTGGTTCGAGTTTCTCTCTTCGTCGAGTAACAAAGCGCCAGCATATTCCACTCTCGTCAGGGTGTTCTTTTTGCCAGACGAACAATTTGATGCGATGGTTTCTTCCTTGATGTTTGTGTTTTTCGATTAGATTAAAAACATTCTACATTTGAAACTGGACAGTTCATTCAACAAATTCAAAGGAAGAATTATCAACAGGAACAGGTAGCAAACTGATTCAAGTCACTTCACATCGTTGGACTAAAATTAGACACTCCAGCAAACACAATTCCTCGATAGTATAGTGGTCAGTATCCCCGCCTGTCACGCGGGAGACCGGGGTTCGATTCCCCGTCGGGGAGAATTTTTTTTATAATACGATTACAGCATTGGATTTTACCCTCTTTATTTATTTTTAATTACATTCTTGAATTTTCTTATTCATCCTCTGATTTTCATTTTGAATATTCTCATTTAAAAACATGGGCATTGTATTCAAGGTTTGGAATTCATCTTCTTTTGTATTTAAATTTATGTTTTTCAATTTTCAATTTTTAGTCTTCAAGTACAAATTTTTCATTTTCCATTTTCAACTTCCAACTTCCAATTTTCATTTTTCAATTTTCATTTTTCAATTTTCAACTTTCAATTTTCCATTTTCCATTTTCAATTTTTAATTTTCAGTTTTCAATTTTCAGTTTTCAATTTTCAATTTTCAATTTTCAATTTTCACTTTTCACTTTTCAATTTAAGATTTTGAATTTTGAATTTTGAATTTTGAATTTTAAATTTTGAATTTTGAATTTTGAATTTTGAATTTTGAATTTTGAATTTTGAATTTGGAATTTGGAATTTGGAATTTGGAATTTGGAATTTGGAATTTGGAATTTGGAATTTGGAATTTGGAATTTGGAATTTGGAATTTGGAATTTGGAATTTGGAATTTGGAATTTGGAATTTGGAATTTGGAATTTGGAATTTGGAATTTGGAATTTGGAATTTGGAATTTGGAATTTGGAATATGGAATTTGGAATTTTGAATTTCAAATTTTGAATTTCAAATTTTGAATTTTGAATTTTGAATTTTGAATTTTGAATTTTGAATTTTGAATTTTGAATTTTGAATTTTGAATTTTGAAATTTGAATTTGTAATTTTGAATTTTGAATTTTGAATTTTGAACTTTGAATTTTAAATTTTAAATTTTGAATTTTGAATTTTGAATTTTAAATTTTAAATTTTGAATTTTGAGTTTTGAATTTTGAATTCTGAATTTTGAATTTTGAATTTTGAATTTTGAATTTTGAATTTTGAATTTTGAATTTTGAATTTTGAATTTTGAATTTTGAATTTTGAATTTTGAATTTTGAATTTTGAATTTTGAATTTTGAATTTTGAATTTTGAATTTTGAATTTTGAATTTTGAATTTTGAATTTTGAATTTTGAATTATGAATTTTGAATTTTGAATTTTGAATTTCGAATTTTGAATTTTGAATTTTGAATTTTAAATTTTAAATTTTAAATTTTTGAATTTTTGAATTTTGGATTTTAAATTTTGAATTTTGAATTTTGAATTTTGAACTTTGAACTTTGAATTTTGAATTTTGAATTTTGAATTTTGAATTTTGAATTTTGAATTTTGAATTTTGAATTTTGAACTTTGAATTTTGAATTTTGAATTTTGAATTTTGAATTTTGAATTTTGAATTTTGAATTTTGAATTTTGAATTTTGAATTTTGAATTTTGAATTTTGAATTTTGAATTTTGAATTTTGAATTTTGAATTTTGAATTTTATATTTTAAATTTTAAATTTTTAATTTTTAATTTTTAATTTTGAATTTTGAATTTTGAATTTTGAATTTTGAATTTTCAATATTCAATTTTCAATTGTCAATTATCGTTTTTGATTTTTTTATTTCGAATAATGAATTATGAATTAGAAATTATGTTTTATGAATTATGAATTATGAATTTTTAATAATGAATTATGAACTTTGAATTTTGAATACTGAATTTTGAAATTTGTTATTCGTAATTTGAATTTTGAAAATAGAATTTTCAATTTTGAATCTTGAGTTTTGATTTTTATATTTTGAAATTTGAATTTTGAATTTCGAATTTTAAGTCTTGAACATTGAGTTCTGAATTTTCAATTGTGAAGATTAATATGAATATTGAATTTTAAATTATGAATTTTGCATTCAGAATTTTTAATTTTGAAGTTTTGAATTTTAAATTAAGAAATTTCTTAATTCATTCCTAATTCAAAATACAAAATTCTAAATTTAAAAATCAAAATTCTGAATTTTAAATTTAAAGTTCAAAACGTCAAAATTCTCAATGCAAAATTCATAATTTAAAATTCAAAATTCATATTAATATTCACAATTTTAAATTCAGAATTCAAAATTTAAAATTAGAAATTCAAAGTTCAAATTTCAAAATTTAAAAATCTAAATTCAAGATTTAAAAATCAAAATTAAATTTTCAAATTTCAAATTTAGAATTTCGAATTCAAAAATTTAGAATTTTGAAATTTGAACTTTGAATTTTGAATTTATAATGTGGAATTTTGAATTTTGAGTTTTGAATTTTTGAACGATGCATATGCAATTTCTGAATTATGAATTTAAATTTTTTAATTTGAGATTTGGAATGTGGAATTACAAATTTGAAGTTTTGAATGAAGTATTTTAATTTGGATTGTAAAATTTGAAATCCAGAATTGGAATATGAAATTTCGAGTTTGGACATTGGAATTGGGAATAAAGAATTAAGAATTAGGAATTTGGAGTTTCGACTTGAGATTGCAAAGTTCATAATTAAGAATTAACTATTTAAAATTAGGAACTTAGCATTGATATTTTAGAATATAGAATTAGGATTTTAGTCTTTAGTCTTTAGTCGTTAGAATTTTACAACTAAGAATTTGGAATTTGTAACTAAGATTTAAGATTATAGGCATTAGTTTGAATTCGGAGTTAAAAAAGAAACAAGAGAGAAATTGACGAATTTTACATTCTGGATTCTGAAAATAGAATTTCTTATGTTGAACGTATAATTCAGGACTTTTTCTTTATTTTTTTTTTAATTCTAATTTTTGATTTTTAACTATAAAATTTGAAGGTTTTTGGATTTTGAATGTGATATTTCAAAATGTTAGGTTTTTCGTTTTTGATTTGATTTTTTATCTATAATATCTATGAATTATATGCAAAAACGAAATAAATAGTACCCAGAATTCAGATGAAAAAGAAAAGGATTGAAAACTAGGAAAAAATAAACTTGGAGTTAAGACAAGAGCAGTGAATGGCCTATTTAAAAAAAAATAATCAGGAATTAGATGAAGAATTTTAAATAAAAAGTTGAGAATGTAAGAAATAAGAATTTTAAGATAAATGAGTTATTTTGATTAAGAGTATTAAATCAAAACTTTTAATCAGTATGTAAAATTTTGTAATTGAATATCGTTTTAGAAATTTTAAATTTCTATTTAAAATTGGAGGATTTTTAATGTAATGTTATACTTTGAGATTTTAAATTATATGGATTTAATTATGAATTATGTTAGAGTAATCAACTTAGAATTTTCGATTATTAGCATTTTTGGAAGAAATTACTATCAGTCATTACTTGTTTTAGAATTTGAAATTGTATTTTTAATTTCAAAACTTTAATTCAATATCTCGATTGTATCTTAAGTTTTTTAATTTCTACAATTAATTTTGAACCAAAATCTTAAATGATTTTAAATACGAAACTTATTATTTTATACTAGCAATGAAGTTTTGAATTTAAAGTTGTACATTATAAATCTGAGAAGCAAAAACCAACTTCTATCTTGAATTTATGCAATTGTAAATTTCAGATTCATTATTCCAACAATTTAAACTGAAATTTTAGATGTCGAATATAAACGTAGCGCAATTCAGTTTAATTTTGTTTGTTTACATTTCGTGTAGGTATCAAATGCTGAAGTCAAAATTTCATTCATTCTATTTCTATGATTCAATATTAGAGTTCCGTAGTCCAAT
>NW_026598543.1:0-25000 GCF_029784155.1 Uranotaenia lowii | reverse complement strand
TGAAACTACCGGCAACTCTCTTTGTCGTCTCAGCGGCTTCCAGTTTTCGATTTCCCCCCGATCCAGACTTCCTGGCTGTCGACAAACGTTTCCCAAACACTTTAATTACATTTGTAACGGTTGATTTGGCAACTTTTAGCGATTTTGCCAGCTTTGCGTGCGAGTAGCTTGGATTTTCGCGATGCGCGAGCAAAATTTTGATACACTGCTCTTCTTCCTTGGACGGCATTTTGACAACTGAAGAGTGAATTCTAAAATCAAAATAGGAGCAACATTCTACACACACACACACACACCTTCAAAATGAGGGGTGTTCAGGTTTTTAAAAGCAAAATTGAAAGAAATACGTCAAGTTAATATTGACCAAATTTTGACCGTATCACCCTTTATGGCACAACATAATTTGAAGAATCTCTTTATTTGTTCGATGATTTTAGACGTTATTCTTATGTGTATTTCACTTTTCTTCCAGCCACTTGTTTTTGAAATAAAATTGTATTCTCTAAACAACTCTATAAAACCACAAAATAAGCCCGAAAATATTTCTGACATTGCACTTCTTAAGATGAAAAGTAGGGTTGCAATAGTTAGAAAAACTTCCCTGCGCTTCCCGCGAAATACTGAGGATCATCTCACTTCTCTTTATAAATCAATTAACGGTATTTAAGAATTTTCCAGTTTTGAGAATTCTCAGGTAAAAACTTCCAGATTGGAACATCATTTCAGAATAAATGGATGAGAAGGATCATAGAACGAACTCACCAATTGTTGGAGTAAATAGGAAGTGTCTTTCCTCTTGCAGCGGATCATTCAATGATGTCAACTGAAATCAACGGAAAATCAGGTAGGACACATACAATTAATCATGCAGTTATTCATCAGTTCATCCACTAATCCAAGAAAAAATCACAATTTCCCTAAAACAAACACAGTGATCGGAGTGAAAAATGCACGTGCGATACGAACAAAGCATCGCCTACTTCTCCTTATTCAGAATCATTATGAACTTTCAAAAATAAGTAATAAAAGTTACCAGTTTTTTTAGGCTTTAAAAATAAATAAAATATTTTGAAGGCTTCATTTGAAAGAAAAACTTTGGTGAAAATGTACCAAAAAATATGGAATAAAAGTAAAAGAATAAGTTTGGGATTCAGATAAGATTTACTCTTGTAAACTCGATATATTCAGAGTTTCAAGTATCTACAATATAAATAATGTTAAACAACAAACCAGTGATATATATTTCCAGCTGAATTTTCCTAAACCTGAAGATAAAATGTAAGTCATAAAAAATCATAAATCATAATTTATTTCATGGACCGAATCCTGTGAAAAAGATTTTTAAAATAGAGATTTTGCAAAGTACGCAATCTTGAAAATGAAGTGAGATCTTATTGCTTATAGTGATTTTCACCTGTTTTCTGTTTTTACTTGGGCAATTTTGAATTTTAATTCCTAATCGGAATTCTGTATTTTGAACTTGAATAATAATTATGGATTCCGAATCTGAATTCTGCGTTTTGAACTTGAATAAAAATTATGAATTCCTTATTTGAATTCGACTTTTGAATCTTCTTAATTAAAAACAAAAAATCCCAATAATTTTTAACCAAGAAGGGCATTTTATAACAGAATCCTTAACCAGAAATCTCTTGTTTGAATTTTGTATCTTTGATTTTCTATACCTATGAATTCTTTCTTCAATAATTTATTCGTTGTTCAACTAGTGGATCTAAATGTAAATTCCGAATGATGAAACTCTGATATTTCAATGATTGTTTATTATTTTAAAATTTTTTTAAGTTTCAATACTGCATAAGAATTGAAATTAAGAGTTTCAAATCCAAGTTTAAAAATGGTTTGTAATTTTAAACATTTTCTTTTAATATTCCGGGAATGACGAGTTTCGAAAATGAAAATAAAACTTGTTTTAGTTTCAAATGCAAACCCAAGATACGATTCGGGATACAGATTTCACAATCCAATCACAGGCAACAAATTTTGATATCTATGAAAAAAAATGGAACCAGAACATCGGGAATGATTCAAATTCAAGCTTAACAGATATTTTTCCACACTTCTCCGGGCAGTGCAAATCCGGGCAATTTTATCTATAAACCTTGA
This sequence comes from Uranotaenia lowii, assembly GCF_029784155.1. Lineage (NCBI taxonomy): Eukaryota > Metazoa > Arthropoda > Insecta > Diptera > Culicidae > Uranotaenia > Uranotaenia lowii. The sequence goes on along the minus strand of NW_026598543.1, from coordinate 22,876 downwards.
AAAATCCGGGCTTTAGATTCCAAAGTTTATAACGTTATATTCAGCCAAATTTGGAAATTCTTCAAAATCAAGATAAAAAAATTCGAAAAATTGTTCTTTTTTCTTCATCGATACACATTTGCCAGTTTATTTGGATAAAATGTGAATAAAATTTAAAATATAAAAATTTCTAGAAAGGATTTGTGTTGTGTTCCATCATTGAGTCATGTTTTAAACTTCCGTGGTATAGGTACAATATACAAATCATAGAAATTTTTAAGTAAACAAACACAATTTGCATCCAATTTATGACCATCCCCCATTGGACTTGTCCCTCTCGAAAGTAAGAAAAAAAAATTGAGGGAACCGGATAAGGCAACACCGGATGGACACTGAGGACCTACTGTAAGCTTTTGCCTCCAACCTTTTGCCTTTGACGCCTTTGAGAGGAACTCTGGTGTTCCCAATGGAGTTCTCTCGCCTTTTTTGGAAGTTAGTTAAACGGGGAGCAGCCCCCATTTTTGATACCATTTCAAATTCGGTTTTTGTAGGAAGAGAAGTTGAAAAAAAGGGGTAAGGGCTCGACGAAAGGGTTGTGGTTTTATCATCATGGTTGGAAATTATTCCAGGAGTTTATTGTGCAAATAAGAAGCATATTTTTATTGCATTCGTCACATCGCCATCATTATTTCGCAAAGGGAATAAGTTGAAGGGAGCAAGAAACTGACCGGATGAAATTCTAGCTCCGAACCCCTTTCCTTTCGGTTCTTATCAGTCTCCTGTCCTACTTCCTTACCACAAAAATTTGGCTACAGCAACAATATGAAAGTATTTCACAAGCAAAAAGTGCCAACTCCTGAAATCGTTTTTTTGGAAAGGTTTTGGGCCGATTGATAGAAGCTGATAAAGTATAAACATAAGGTTGACACAGGATAATCTTCAACACTTGAAACAGTTTCGTTTTTTTTTGCAAGAGAAAAATTACATCATCCCAAGTATATTTCTTCAGAAACCAGAAATTAAAATTTAAAATTAGAATCGAAACTCATACTTATCAGGGGAGAATGTTTGGTCATAACTCATTTAATTTTCGATAACACAGTGTCTTATCATGCTTTCAACTTGAATCGAATGTTATTTTAACGCATTCGTCATCCTGTTTTCCAGCTGTTCGTATCCGTTCACCACAAAATGCTTGTCAATTCGGGTGTTAGTTGACCAAATATTAAGCTTTACATGAATTTCAGTCATTAAATGCTTCCTCTTTGAGTTCAAACGTGTTTTTATTTCCAGTTTTGTTAAAAAATTTCATAATTTACCGAAACAATCAGCATTTTCCAAAACCACAATTATGGGTCATAATTGTAGCCCGTAACAATTATTAGTCACATAGAAGTCCATGGCAACACCCAAATTTCAACATAGAAATCAACGCGTTTCTGGAAAACATTCGGGGGCCTTCTTTGATTGTATAAATTCAAGGGCCATTTGGGTTGAGCTATAGCAACCACGAAATGTGTTGCTTTGCTAGCAAAAAAGTGACCCATGATTGAGTAAAATTTGGTAGATGTTGTAACAACTATGGGTCAATTTTATTTTGCAAATAATTTTGAAATTTCACGTTTTATTCGTTCAGTAACATTTAAAAAACGTAAACTCGTCGTATTTATTATGTTGGAATTTTTCAATACCACCCACATAAGATGCTTAACGGTTTAAGATGTCAACCTTATAACATTGGAAATTTTTGCGATAGTTCAACAGCTAATTATTAACGTATGACAAAAACTATTCAAACATCAATTTTACTGTTATCAAGCGCACACATTCTATTTCTAATGCATTTTGCTAATATTATCGATAAACTAAAAATAGTAGTATGAAAAAAAATATTTTAGTTCAGTAGATATCAGTAGTTCAAATGACCAGTGACTAATAATTGGGTCTGGCCCATGATTGTGGGGGGACTGTATAAACTGATAAAGTATAAACATAAGGTTTACACAGGATAATCTTCAACACTTGAAACAGTTTCGTTTTTTTTTTGTAATATTATATCATCCCAAGTATATTCCTTCAGAAACCAGAAATTAAACTTTAAAATTAGAATCGAAACTCATACTTATCAGGAAAGAATGTTTGGACATAACTCATTGAATTTTCGATAATACGGTCTCTTATCATGCTTTCAACTTGAATCGAATGTCATTATCACGCATTCGTCATCCGTTTTCAAGCTGTTTGCATTTAGCTTGTAAAAAAGCGCAAACCTGTTCTTCGCAAATTTCACCTCTTCGACTCAATAATCCCGATAGCCGTGATCGTCTAGTGGTTAGGACCCTACGTTGTGGCCGTAGTAACCCAGGTTCGAATCCTGGTCACGGCAATGCGAAGTTTCTCGAACGAGAGAGATTGGCGCATTGTCACGGATGGGTAAGTTTTTTTTGAAAGAATCATGCTTTCATCACTGCTTTCATCATGGTAATAAATTTGCCCACACGAGTTTTGTATCACGTTAGCCCGTCGTGATAGGAAGTTGTGATATCATCCCTTACGAGTGAGTTCAAGTGCAAGGCGCCCGATCAAAGTCCAAGTAGCCTTTGGGATCGCTCGTGTGCCTCAACTCGAACTCGACAAAGGAGCTCGTGTTCGTTTTTGTAAACAATAATAATTGCTCATCCTCTCACCTCAAAACGACGATGATGTTGGTCGATTGACACGATCAGAGTAAGCTTTGCGCTACGCTACGACATCATCCAACTCAATCACGTGGCTCTTTGTTTCGGGCAGTTTGTGGTTCTGTGTAAAAAAAAACAAGAGTAAAAGATTGTGCTCGGGTGAAATTTCATCTTGGATCAACAAAATTTGCGGGGCCGTGACAGAAATCTCTTCGGGACAGGGAAAGTCATCAATAATTCCGAAATAGAATAACGGTGTGTCGTTACAACACATTTTATGTGCGTGCAATTTCAAGGAAAATCAAATTATGAATATGACTTTGGAGTCGTGCTCGTCGTGGTCGTCAAATGCGCGTAATAGGTTCTTATTTACTTTTCATACCGAAACCGGTAACTGAAACCATTTTGGTGCAACAATGTTGGTCGAGAACAAATGTGCTTCTTATTTTTCGCTACGGAAAACCTTAAAACCAAATCCCCTATAAACAATTTATGGTACTGTGTGTGACCGACGAATGTCATTAATTCTCCCAGTAACGAATTGACTTTCGTTTAAATATGTGGTCAAAAAGGGGGCTCACAATTGATCGTTATCCGGAAGAGACCCAAATGTGGTTCAGAAACTTGGAAACGGATTGTTGTTGATATGGTCAAACATTTGAGTACTTCCTACAATCATGATATACCCATGGTCAGGTTATTTTCGGCCTTTTTCATCTAGAAAACTGATTTAAAAATATCTTTATCTTGAACGAACTTTTTGTTTACTACTCTTTGCTTGCTACTCTTTTACCATTTTCCTGAAATCACGTTCCGTTTATTTGTATAGGGGAAAGTCGGGTAAGTCGGACACCCTAAGGCAGAATTGCAATAGAAAATCAGATATTCCTTTTTTCATCGCAGTTTTCGTGCAGATGGGTAGTTTAGGTTGTTTGCTATCACATTAACCATTGGAATTAGTAAATTTTCTTCATCAAGACTATTTAGGCTATCTAAAAATGCTTGCAAATTACACTTTTCAAAAATGGTCGGGTAAAACGGACACTGTTCAGAAAAGGTACATTTTGCCGCAAAAATGTCTGTAAAAGTAGATATTTTTGTGGGTTAAGTAATTAAAAACGTTTTTCAACCAAAACGGAACCAACAGGTCCGAGTCCAGAAACGAAGCAGTGTGGTTTCGGAATTCCGTATTTTATAGGCGCTTTCTTCGCCGGAGATCCTGTTTTTACAGTTTTTATGGCCTGTTTGAGATGGTGAGTGCTTTTCGACCGACAATTGTTCTTGCTAAATGTGCGTGTTCGGAGTTCCGCATCCAGGAATCGCCCGATGGTCCACAGCTGGCTTCGCGTGCTCGCCTGACACAAACACAAGTGTTCTCCCTTACGGTCCTATGTACAATGACGCGCGATGCATTTGATACTTTCACCGGCACCACCGGTTGGCTGTAAGTGAGATAGCATGTGTGATGTCTTGTATAGTGGCTGCGTCCTCGTAATTAAACCAGATATATATCTAATCCACCTTGTATCTAAATCCTATACCGCACACTAAAGTCTTTTGAAGGCGTATTGAGGATCAAATCGATTAAAAAATTAAAATACCGGTAGAAAATTATGTGTCCGTTTTACCCGACCTTGAGGTGTCCGTCTTACCCGCCTTAGCAACATATTTTAAAAACGTTTGTTGTTCAAACTCTTTAACCGAAATTCGCTGATTTTCCTCCAGATGGTTCAAAAGAAGCCCAATAAACACTCTACCTTTGAAAACGGTTGAAAGTTTCGAAAATTTTGCGGGTTATGAACTATTTTATGAGGAGAGAAAATTACATCAGATAATGTATCCTCAAAGTTTTTGTTTGTTTTGTTTACTATAATGGGACCTTGCTTGCTATAAATCAACCCCTTGGCAACTTGACAGTTCTGGCGAGTTTCATGAGCCTGATTGAAATCCGCAGATGTCGCTTATGTACCGCTAGTTTACATACTTTTCGAGCCATGCGTATGGAAAGGGCACACCATCAAATGTGATGCGAATCATAAAATTCGAATGAATGTAAAAAAGTTTCAACCGAAATTATTATTCTGATTGAATTTTCTATCTATTTATTTATTGTATAGGAACAGTTTTCCATAAACCGAGAAATGTTCTGCTATGATTTTGTTCTATTAAAATTTTCATATGTATCGTATTTTATGAAAATCACTCGATGATTGTCATGGTAATGTTTTGTTCTGCATTTATTTTGCACGATCGTCATCAATAGTTTCGGTGGAAGGGGTTCTTTTCCCAAAAATCTGCCGTATATCAGTGAATTACTTTGATCAGTCCAAAAGTTTTAAACCTAATAAAGGACATACTGATTTACGTCTGTGCCGTTTGCTTCGACTGGACTTTTGAAAACAGATTCACTTTACGTATAACTGAGCTTATTTTCAATTCTGAACGTTTTTTTCATTTGTTGAATCGATTAAAAGAAAACATATTTCCATATGCGTCCTTCCGAGATGTTAAGTGGCTTGATTTCAATTTGACAGAACCAGAGAACCAGAACAAACTGGCACACGCGATTTGTATACTATATACTACGATATACTAGAAACGTCAAGTTGCCAGGGGGGTTGCTATAAATAAACAGAGGGTCTCGAAAGTGTTGATACACTTAGGCGAACATATTCCCATCATTAGATTAGTGCCAAACATTATAATTCTCGAAATATTGAAAGTGTTCATTTTACCCGCTGTGTTCGTCTTTCCCGACTTTCCTCTAGTTGAAAACGCAGGTTTCAGTGGTGGAATAGAACTATCTTTATTCAGGTTTGTTCGTCAATTTCTTAAGCAACTACCCATTACATTAGCGATAACCAATTGTCACTTTCCACTTCTCATATTCCCTAACCGGGAAAGTACTCATTTCTCAGAATATCTGGCAACACTGTTGTGTTACCACGATCCCAAAGTCAGTAGTCTCGCTTAACCGTGTGAACATTTGTACCGCGTTTATCATCACACCTGTCATCAGCAATCATTGATCTATTCTCGATTGCGAATTGGACATAGCAAGAGGAGCCAAAACAAACAATGTTTTGGTTTCGCTCGTGGCTGCAGAAATCGTTTGCTGTTTCAACATATATGCGCCCCTTTCGTTCTTGGCAACATTCGATTTTGGCTACATCTGATTTTGGCACATGTGCCGAAATCGAACGGTTTTTAGAAAAAAAAACTTTACCTTATAGTTTTCGCTATAACAAGGCCATTATAATTTAGACAAACACCGGAAATATCGTTTAACGTTCATTAATGGTGATAAAATACAATAACAAAAACGAAAAATTTAATAATAAATTTTAAGTACTCAAAAATGACAAAAAGATGAAAATTTCATAAAATTTTAAAAAAAATACAAGCAAAAGACTAAAAATTAATAAAAAAAAACATAATTAAGAATGTCAAAAATGACGAATCTGACAATTAAAATAAACATCGTAAAGAAAACAAGAAATGTGCTAAATCCATCGAAACCATGATAATATATTTTAAAAAATACTTAAAATGGTGAGACATCGACAGAAAATAACGTTAATGATAATAACAAAAGATTTTTTGTAGTAATCAGTAAGAAAAAATTGAGAAAAACACCGTTTGATTTTGGCAATATTCGATTTTGGCAATACAAAATGTACGGGCGTGTTCTTAAAACCAAATAGGGTCTGTATTATAATTGTCTGACGTCAAATTCGGCTTACAGGTTCGAAAAGTATTTAGAGTAATCTTTTTGGTCTCCGTCAAATACGTACCAGTAGGGTTGTAGAACCTTATTCAGATTTGTGTATCGTGGAAGCGATCACTTCCCTATTTATTTCGGAACGAGCTTAATCTACGCGACGATACATCGGAATGGGATCAACATCAACAAAACTTATTGGGAATTGTTACTCAAGAAAATTGATGATTGTGTTTTTCTCTCCAGTTGGTATAAGCAAAATTATGTATATTCCAAGGCATTTGTACTCACCGATCTTACTGGCATAAAATCATGCTGTTCATTTTTCTCTTTCTGTTTCTTCTCTCTCAAAATGTTATGTTAAGCAATCAATTGTAGCAATCAATCAAACCAAAATCGATTTTGGCTCCTTAAAACCTAAAGGTATGAGCCGTTTTAAATAAAATGTTTAAAAACAACAACAACAATGTAGTGTGACGAGTCGCGTAGGAGTGCTAAATTTGCGATTATTTTAAAGAGCTTGAATTCGTCAGACAAACTTCCTTGAAAGATTTGTCTTTCGAGGTCTTCGAAACAGTTTTCAGCAGAATTTTTTTTATTTCTTTTTTAGATTGGCAAAAAAACGTAAAAAGGCTTGTTTTCACAGAAGAAAGAAAACACATGCTGGTTTTCAGGTTAAAATGTTAAATTTTTCCATATTAACAAAAATGTTGAGGTCTACCCATTTTAACGTTGCTTCAAAATTTTTCAAAAATTCATGGGTAAGTTTGAAGTCATAATGAAGCATTAGAGACCTCAGGCCATGAGAAAATCAAAAGTGACCCAAAGTCGACTCAGTCTAATGTAGCAGTTTAATTGCTGGACTTTGTACTTGGTTCCTGGGTTTGAAACAACCGCGCTCAAGAATTTTGTCCATACAGTTTTGTATGGAAGCTTCATTAAAAACACTCAACAGATTGTCACCAAATTACACGTATATGTGAGCATTACAATACTAGCTTGTTTTCCTTAAAATTTCATCTGTTTTCATCGTCGCAGTCTTAAGTTCTTCACAGCAGAATACAAAACTTAGAACCTGTCTTCACTCGTCGATTCGTAATTATTCTTGCAATTTAATGGATTTGGGAATAAGCTCGTAGCGTTTTTTTTAACTTTGTTTTATTTACACCGATGTGCTTACTTTTCGGCAAATAGATTTTAATCTGTTCTACAAACCTGTAATGTTTGATTTTTTGAGATGGATTATTTTTTATTAGTTTTGAAAAAAAAAGTCGAAAGTATAGGAAAATAAATCTTGTGAGGCACAAATTCACGCTTTTGACAACTGTTATTCAATGCTCTCTATCGAGGACCAAAACCAGCTCGGGAAATCGGTGGCACGTGATATAGGTAAAGGTAATTTTACATCACGGAAATGGTTCACAAAGTTAAAAACATCGATTTTTTGACTTCTTAATTTATTTAAAAACGTTATTCGGATCGGAGGGCGTGGTGCTCTAGGAATAGCTCGAAAAGAACGTCATGGTCAACAGGGAGCTCCACATAACCCAGCTACATCAGGCGAATGAGATTACTCAACTGAAAGGCCTGAACGTGGTCAAACTATACTCCTAGAGCCTTCGCATAGCCCTTGCACTTATTGTCGAAGATATCAATCTAAAAGCTTAAAGGGGAAACTTTTTAATATCCGGAATATATCCAGACCTGATTACCATACTTTCCAGACCTATCAGCAACATTTTTGCAGCCTGTCAAAGTGGCGTTATGTGCTGCAAAAAAGGTCCATAAAAGCTCACTCAAAAACATCTTTGCTCCAGAACAGGTGGTATTTGTAGGACCGGCACTGCTGAACTGGTGAAGAGGGGGGAAGAGATTGTATCAGCAACGTTCAATACAGAATTGGTAGATTATTGATATCATTATTGTTTTTTGCTTAGTTAATTTCCCAACCTAATACATATTTACTTCAACCTCCAAGTATAAACACCTAAGTAGATGTATGTAGTTAATTTAAAAACGTATTTAGCTATTTAAGTTTCCTAGTTTGGCCTAAGCGTTACATGCCTTGTGACCTTATCTCGAATCAACAAACTAACGCTTTTTTTATAAGCCAAAATATCTTTTCACTGTTTTTTTTTTTATCAATTCTTTCCTAAATGCTTCAAATTAAAGTCGACTTCGACGTTCCTGTTCTTCAAATTTCGTCTCTTCATATGGAATAGGGACCAACACTACGTTCCAGTTTTAATTTACTTTTATTTGGTTTCGTTAATTTCCACTCTCGGATCTTAATTGAATGGCGTACCAAAGGTTTGTGGCATGGCAGCACCACCATATTCATAAAGGAAAGGCAAAGTCGAAGTCTGAGAACATAAATCGTTGGAGTGGTTCTGTTTCTGTGATTTTGACTCCATGGGGAACTTGTTCTATTGAATAGGATTGAGATGAGTGGTATTTTTCTCCTCCCAATTCTTAACACTGTTTTCGTTTCGTTTCGGTACCAATTAATGCTTCATCTTTTGACGTCGTATTGAGATTATTGGAGCTAAGTTCGTGAGAAGTGTCTTGGAAACAGAATTAGGTGATTAACATATAAAACTATATCTAAAACTTGTTATTTTTCCCATTTTGTCATTTTCCTCACATTTGTCAATTTTATTCATTTTTAACAATTTGCTCATTTTTTATTTTTGCATCGTTTGCTTACTGAACGTTAATGTAAATTCCCCCATTTGTTTTCTTGATTGGGTAATCTGAGCCATTCGATTGGTCATCGCATTTGCCATAAGCTCTCGGGAAATCTACAATTTCACCTCAAAAATATATGGCGCACATTTGGCACACCGCCGATCTTCATTCTCGTGGTCGTCGTTTCGCAAAAACCACACGCTAATCCAAACCATTTACTTAACGACAGCAACTTGTTTACTTTACAAACTTCATTGGTGGTCCAAATCGCTCCATTCGCTTAGCCAAAACGCCAATTCTGCCATACAAATAATATTTTACTTGGCTCTCGGATTGGCACCGGTACGAAATTGATGATCCCATCGTCTAGGGGCCCTCATTTTTGCCGATCACTATTGGATGTCGGGATCAATTGACGAGGTGTGCTTGTTTAGCTCCGCTTTATGCGCGTTTGGGAAACTGTTGATGAAGTGTAATAAAGCTGAAATGAGATCCATTTTAGAAATGAATTAAATAAGGGAGTGGGCACACTTGTTGAAAATTACTTTAGAATGACTTATGGTAGCAATAGAACGAAAGTAGCACAATACCTGTCTCTTTTCGCTTACCTCTATCATGTTGAGCCATGGTTGACACAAAATCCGAGAAGCGACGCCTGTTGGCAATAAAAATGTCAATCCACCCCCACTAGAGCGAGAAATTTGACTTACATGTTAAAAATGTCATAAACGTCAAAAATTGAGACAGGAGATTTGTTTTTCCTATTTGAATCCCAAAAAGCCAAATAAATCTTTTGTTGAAATATCCATGTTTGTCACAAACACTCCCTTTCGAAAACCTAAGTCCGAATTACACCTTTTCACTAATTTGAGAAGGCGACAGATCCGAGGAATGTGAACTATTTTGATCGAGTCTCACCTCACCTCTTTACCTCGAATTGTCTGACCTGACAAAGTGTCGCCAAACAAACGCGAGTCAAACACCAACCAAAAACAAATCCACCAACAATAATAGACCGAACGATTTGTTTTTTCTTCGTGTGATTATGTCGACCATCACTTAAGCTCTAGTTCAGCCAACAACCAAAGACTGTTCGTTCAGGATGAGTTAGTTTTTAAGCGGCATATAAAAGTGATAACGAGCGGAAAAAGCAGATTGGCTATTGGCCCAGAAGATCAAAGGTAAAGCAACATCAATTAGCTGTTGTTGAATGTTTTATTTTAGAACTGTAAAAGTAAACATCAAAATTGTTAATGATGAAATTCTAGAGTGTGTTAAACATGCATAATTTCACTGGGCTTGAACAAATTCAAGTATTTTCAACATCCTCGATAGTATAGTGGTCAGTATCCCCGCCTGTCACGCGGGAGACCGGGGTTCAATTCCCCGTCGGGGAGACGAGAGTTGATATTTTTTCGTGCCCTTCACAAATGAACACCTCTCAAAGTCTTTGACCTCGACCTCGACCGACATCATGAATAAGCTTATGCCTTTTTTATTTGTATTTTTTATCATTTTAATTCATTGTTTACAAATGGTTTTTAAAAATACTTTCTGCAGATTACCTACAGAACTCATTTCATTATATTTTTTTTATAATCTTATTTTTTTTTGTATGTACATATCTACTACCTCTTTATATTTATTTGAACATTTTTTTCCTTTTTTGAAACTTGATGGAAAAAAAATTAATTACACACTTTTAATGAGATTTTAAAGAAATATGCACAGGAACACTTAACATTTAAAGCTATACTTACTAAGTTGGTAAAACTGAGTTTAATCGAGATTGTTCCAGTTTTCTTTAAGAAAAATAGAAAATCTGGAAATCTGAAACCAAATAATCGGAAAATCAGAGATCACAAAATAAGATTGATATAATATGAGAATTAGGCATCCAGATTTTAGTTCTCTCATAATAATTAGTTTGCTTGTTTTCAATGGCATAAGTTTCAAAGTTTGTTAATCTTTGTTGAAAGACAAAAATTTAAAAAAAAAAACTGACCATACTGACAGGACACTCGATTTCGTTTTCTGGATAATTTTTCCAACAGTACGCAATATCGATTCCAGAATGCGCATCGATCGATTTGAAGAATTGCCATCCCAGTTAGGAAATGTCACCCAACTTTTGAAACAAAAACCGACAATTTTAACGATAAAATCGGGCTAAACAAGTACGTTTTGCCTACAGGGAATTTTTTGTCAAATTTTTCAGGTTCTCCACCTGCCGTCGGTATTGCGAACCTACAAAATCTGACAAAAAAATTAGAGAGAAAATGGTTGAATTTTTGTTCTAAGCGTCCTGTCAGTGTGTTCAGTGCTAAATGTTAAAAAAAAATCTCAATTTACAAAAGTACTGCTTATTTCGAAACTTTTTCGGTTTTCATTTCAAACCGCATGATCAAAAAACTCCAAAAATTATTGTCGTTGGGGATCACTAAACCGGAATTTCTGTCAATATCAACGCCGGAAACTTTCACTGGTGACCTTTCATCACTCATCACACTAACATGACACTTAGAACAAAAATTCAACCATTTTATGTCTAATTTATTTTGTCAGATTTTGTAGGTTCGCAATACCGACGGCAGGTGGCGAACCTGAAAAATGTGACAAAAAATGCCCTGTAGAAAAAATGTACCTGTTTAGGCTGATTTTATCGTAGAAATCGCCTGTTTTTTTTCAAAGTTGGGTGGAATTTCCTAACTGGGATAGCATTTCTTCAAATCGATCGACGCGCACTTTGGAATCGATATTGCGTAGGTACTATTGAAAAAAATTATCCAGAAAACGAAATCGAGTATCCAGTCAGTATGGTCAGTGCTTTCATGATGACCATAAATCTACACTCAGGTAAATTCTGATTAAAATTTTCATATGATGCGTCTTATGAACCGCTTTTAAGAGTGCAAAATTATGTTCACAAGAGTTTTATGAAATTCTTTAAGTATTCATAAGAACATCTTATAAAATACAGAAGAATCGGCTTTGTGAAAATATATTGAACTTATTATTTCGTTCCATCAGTTTTTTCATCGTCTAACGAAGCATTCCCCATGAAGTTAAAGTTTTCTTTAAGTGAAATGTGATTATTATCTAATTAATGATAAGTTTGAGTTGAAGTTCTTCTTGTTAATGTTAAATATATTTGAAAACTAAAATGATTTTTTTTGTTTGCTTTTCAGTATAATGACCGGAAAAAGTTCAAAGGGCCGAATGTGTCACGTGTCACTGAAAACTGCAACCTTTAAAATAAACCACCTGTAATAAACAAAACCTGTAATTTTAAATAGTTTTCCTTGAAAGTTGACGAAGATTCATTTATTATCACAACAAGTGTCCTGTAAAAAAGTTGTACACTAAAAATTAAATGTTACGTAATCATGTTTTCGACCTGTAAAATTACGGTTAATGTCCTGCTCCTTTTGGTTAGAGGTCATTTGCGTAATTTTACAGGAAATAATTTTTGCTGTGTTTAGCGCCACTTCATAAGAGAATCTTCTAGCATACATAAGAGCATTTTTCTGAGTGTATCAAAGATCTTCCAAGTGTCGGTACCAGAAAGGTCTTTTGATACACTAGGTTCTCCGACTTTCACAGTAAGTAGGCGAGGAGTGAGCGGGGCTCTCAAAGAGTTTGTTTATTTTTTGCTCAGCTTTTCGGTGGTTTGTTGGTAAATAAACTTCATGAGTTCCGCATAGTTGCATAGCCTACATAGCCAAAATGGCTGAATCGGGAATTCGATATTCGGTAACACCTTCTGAATATATACACACCTTGGGTACCAGTTCAATAGAAAGGGTTGCCATGGTGATTGCTGAATTGATGTCATTTTTCATAATCGTTTTACAAGGTTGCCAACTACCTGAGCAAACACTAATTTAATCGCAATATTTCCGCAATTGCTTCGGTGCTTTGTTAGAGAAATCAAACATCGAACATCTCGCATCTATTTTGGCAAAACTGTTTTACTCTCATTTTTAACTTTTGATACAATCAGTCGATAAATACACCCATGACAGAAATTTTCATCCTAAATCACACTTTACTTTTATGCTTGTCAAGGTCTAATTGATTCACCGTTAACTGAGCTTTCCGGTCCAAACGTATCCTCTCACGTAAATTTGAAGATAAGCTCGGCACACAGGCTGTGGTTTCTAAATCATTTTCAAGCCGTCTTCAAAGTTCAGAATTCAACACAATTAATCCAAGCAGTACTGCGCTACTACCTTTAAATTTTGATCAATTTATGTCAGCTGATCTCTCGACACGCTTTATCCTACATTCTTAGTACAAGATATTTTTTCAACCTGCTTGATTCTCCATCAGAACAGCTTTAATAGTTCTCTCGACTCGCTTTTTTCTAATTTAAAGCTGTCGATCAATTTTAAAGTTCAATCTTATCTCAAGCTTTCTTCTCATCTTGTTTAAATTTCAATACGGTAAGATAATTAGGCTTTCATCTTAAATCCTCTTTTCCAAGTTCCAACCTGTCCTCTCGACTCGCTATAAAGTTCTATCTTATTTCAAGCTGTCTTCTCCGCTTACTTGATTTTCAATTTGACAAAATCATTCAGCTGCCCTTTTGACCCGCCTTTTCCAGGTTCCAAGCTGTCCTCTCAACTCGCTTTTAAGTTCATTCTTATCTCGAGCCGTCCTCTAATCCCGCTTGACTTTCAATTTGATTAGATATTAAAGCTTTCATCTTGAATCCCTTTTTTACAAGATGTAAGCTGTCCTCTCGACTCGCTTGATTTTCAATTTGGCAAAATATTTCAGCTGTGCCTTTGACTCGCCTTTTCCAAGTTCCAAGCTGTCCTCTCGACTCACTTCAAAGTTCAATCTTATCTCAAGCTGTCCTCTCAACCCGCTGAACTTTCAATTTGATAAGATATCAAAGTTGTCCTATCGGCCCGCTACTTTCGAATTCCAAGCTGTCCTCCCAACTCGCAAACAAACAAACAAAATCATAATCTTATCTCAAGCTGTCCCCTCAACTCGCTAGATTTTTAATTCGATAAGATATCAATAGTAGCTATTGACAGCAATTTTCGCAACTCTTTTATTTGACAGAATTTCCTCTCAAAATATTTAAGAGCACTATTTTTGAAAACCTTTTCCTTTTTTTCAAAAACATCTAAAAAATTATTTAAGAGGGATCGTTTTTCGTTAAAATTTACTTTTCTCACAATTTGTAATTAATTAACCAAACCCAATCAATACTCAGTTAATAGAATTTTAATTCTCGATGGGTCCTTTTTTCATTGTGCACCCAGTTCCATTTACTCTCCTGAAGATGACATCCTCGTCATCGGCGACTTCAACATGCCTGGCTTGAAATGATGCTTTTCACAAGGCGGCTTTCTGTTTCCAGATCCTGCGCGTTCTTCTTTCACCACACCCTGCAGCGTCTACTTAGATGCCTTAAGCACAGCGACTCTCGTCAGATAAATAACATTGAAAACGAGATCGGCAGGATGCTTGACCTCTGCTTTGTTAACGAAGGGTTCAGGAATCCGACGATCGATTTAGCTCCCGCTCCACTCTTCAAAGATGTCCTACATCACCAAGCTCTAGTGATCTCACTCGGTGCCGCTAGGTTATATTCTCCCATTGAGAAAACGTCTTACTATAAACATTTCAAGAATATGGATTCCGAGGCTATCTTGCGCGTTCTGGAATCCATCGAATGGGAAGTCGAGCTCGATCTTTCTGATCCCAACGCAGCTGCAGAGAAATTTACGAATATCCTTAATTACACCATTGATCTCCATGTGCCGAAACGCAGCGTAGGTGCTAATCTACGGACTCCGTGGGTCACTAAAGAACTGCGGCAACTGAAGACAGCTAAAAAAGGTGCTCTTCGTAACTATAACAAGCACAAATCGCTCTACGCTCAGAACGAAAACCGCAAACTGAACTCGGCATATAAAAAGACCAATAAGCGCTGCTACCAGAATTATCTTAATCGGCTACAGCAAAACTTCAAGACCAGTCCGAAAAATTTTTGGAAGCACGTAAAAAATCAGCGGAAAGAAACAGGGCTCCCGTCCCACATGTTTCTGGACAACAACACAGCTGATTCCGACCCCGAAATTTGTGAGCTCTTCGCCGGGAAATTCTCAAGCGTATTTACAACTGAGGGCATTTCTTCAGAGCAATTAGCCAGGGCTGTCCGGAATATTTTACCTCTAGGTTTATCTTTGAATGGATTCCTAATTGAAGATGCAGCCATCTTGAAAGCGACAGCAAAGTTGAAAAATTCAACTTCTACGGGCCCGGACGGTATACCATCAACTTTTTTAAAGCGTTTTATGCCACTTTTGCTGACTCCCATCAACATTATTTTTCACATCACAGGAAAACGCAATTTTTCCCTCACTGTGGAAGGAAGCTCATATGTTTCCTGTCCACAAAAAAGGGGACAAGCGAGATGTTAGCAACTACCTTGGGATATCAGCTCTATGCGCGATATCCAAACTCTTTGAACTGGTTGTCATGGATCCTGTTTTCTCGTTCTGCAAGCCTCACATTTCCAACGACATGCCTAAACGATCCACAACTACAAACTTACTGAGCTTCACATCTTTCGTTCAAGACTGCTTTGCCAGGAAGACCCAAACTGACGTCATTTACACAGATCTCTCTGCTGCGTTCGACAAGGTGAACCATGATATTGCAATTGCAAAGCTCGGACGCTTAGGATTTTGTTGATCTCTACTGGATTGGTTCCGGAGTTATTTAACGGGACGGAAATTATCCGTTCGAACTGGTGAATCCTTTTCCAGGCAATTCCCTGCCCCCTCAGGTGTGCCCCAAGGAAGCCATTTAGGACCGATAATTTTCGTAATCTACTTCAATGACGCACTCTCGCTTCTTGATGGCGCAAAACTCGCTTATGCTGATGACCTGAAACTTTTTCACGCCATAAACAACCAAGACAACATCAACTTTTTACAGCAGCAATTTTCCGTATTTGCTCACTGGTGCAACATTAACTGCCTGCCGTTGAACCGCAGCAAATGCTCGGTTATATCATTTTCCCGTAAGCGGCACACTCTTCATGCTGAGTACATCCTTGGAAGCGACACCATCACCCGAGTCGAACACATCAACGATCTAGGAGTTATCCTCGATCAACGGCTGGAGTACAAGACTCACACGAACTATGTTGTTGACAAAGCTTCTAGAAACCTTGGATTCCTGTTTCGCATGGCCAAAGACTTCAAAGACGTGTCAGCTGTCTGGTGCCCCTTTTATCAGAACGGAGCTGAACGAATCGAGGCTATCCAGCGACGCTTCTTGCGGTATGCCCTACGTCACTTGAATTGGCACGATCCGTTTCGTCTGCCAAGTTACGAAAATCGTTACCGCCTCATAGACTTGGATACGCTTCATGTTCGTAGTAACGCTACTCGAACTCTGGTTGTGGCTGACCTACTGACATCGAGAATAGACTCTCCCGCGCTGCTGGAGGCTGACGCTCTTAGTGTACGACCTCGAGGATTAAGAAACCAGCATTTGCAGCTCTACGTTCCCATTCGTCTGAACAACTATGGGGCCAACAGCGCTTTTGTCGGAATCTTAAAAACTTTTATTCGTTTTTCTGATCATTTTGACTTTGACGTTTCGAGAAATGTGTTACGTAGGAAAATATTAGACGTGTCGAGAACTGTGTCGAGTGGATTTTAATTTTAGAAAGTTATTTAGAATTAAGTTATCATTTGGATTAAAAGGTGATCCGTTGATTTTTTATATAAATAAACAAATAAACCCCGCGTTTTTGTGCATTTTTCTTCTTTTGGTTCCTGTTTTTTTTGCACTTTCGATCTTCACAGATCATGACACTACAAATACTACAAATACCTGCCACGGTCGCGAAATGTGCAGACCTGTTCGGAGATCTGAAGCTTGAAAGTGACACCGGTGAGCCACCGGATCATGAACTACCACACTCTGCTTGACTCGCTCTCTTGCACGCCGACCAGCTGACTGACTGGCGTACACGCTCGTGCCGAATCACCAACTGTCGGTTTAAGCCCATACACACAATACAGGCGTAAGAACGCATGACTTTCCGGTCCAATGTTTTGTCCACCAGACCCGGTTTTCACTCAGAACCCTTTTTTTTGTCCACGGAGCTGCTTTCCTCTCCATACTTCCGATTCGCATTTCAGAATACTCCAATGTACATCTTCCATTTTCGTCAACTGACTCCTCAGCGAAATGCTGACGAGAGTACACCATCTGTGCACGATTCGCGATATTTCTCATTTTCACTAAAATTATTAAAAGGGGCCATTCAGATACCACGTGGACAGAAAAATGAGATCTTTGACCCCCTCTGATTGCATGAAAGATTGGCTACCAAATAAATCCACCTCAAATTAGGCTCTTCTAACTTGCAAATGTTGGTAGCGGCTGCTCGATTGGTTTGGCGCAAGAATGAGCATCAAGCCATCCAGCGAAGGTTGGGCGCCTTCGTAAAAGCCCATTAGTTAGTAAGTCAGTAGCCTTTTGTCAATCGTTGTGAAACATATAAAATCGTCGCTTTAAATTATAAGGTCGGGTACCTTCTATAAGAACCCAAGTTAATGTAGTTTACGATAGAATATAAGTCGTTAAAGTTACGCCTTGCTGTTTTATTTCGGGAGTGATCCGTAAACCCTATATCGAGGAAATTAAAACCGGTTATCAAAGTGTTGGGTGCGCTCATCACCTTTCCCATCAGCCCACAGTGATACCCATTGATCGAGCAGAAATAAGCTCAGCCCCGAGCTATTCGAGGTAACTTCCGTCATCCCCAAACACCCTCCGTGAACAGATTAAAAAAAAATAATCTAATTTTACAGTTTGAAAACACTACTTTTTGATTTTTGTTATTGAAATGGCTGATTTAAAAAAAAAAGTATTTTCTGATATAAAATAATTTCGAAAATTTCTAAATTATCCTACTTATCACGAGCTTTCAAGTTGCCTCTTATTGTTTGAACTTAAACCGGAAATCTTTGTTATTTTAAGATATTGATTCAAACATCTTAATATTTATTCACCTTGTAATTTATTTTGGAAGTCCATGTGGACTTGTACCCAAACCCCTACCTTCCTGTCCGTGGACAAGCGTGGACATTTCCATACATCTCTTCCCCAGTCCAACAAAGAGTTTTTAGTTCATAAGGTCGAACTCAGCATTGCTCTCTCGCCGAAGGAAAAAAGTGATCAATTTTGAGTTCGCAGTTCGAAATTGGTTTTGTTGAACCATCGCATCACAAGGAGGAAAAAAGGGGGCTTAACTTTTAGTTCATATAATTAAACTATGTTTTGAACTTCGGTCATACTTCATAGTTAAAAAAAAAAGGAGCGTGTAGTTTTAAGTGGAGCTGTAAACAACAACACACAGCAGAAATCAGCTGTTTAAACGTCATTTGAAATGAGCAGGTTTGTATCAAAGTTGCCTCTTGTTTTAGTGATATGGCGAATGGATAGTTTGAAATTGATTTTTTATCTTTTATTATCCTTCATTGAATCAAGGATTCAGATCTTGCCTGGATTGTTGGTTTATGAATACAATATTTCTGACATCATTTAAGCAAGTATTTATACAGTATTGAAGATTTTACCTCATTAAGCAACTTTGTAGAAGACTGCATAACGATATGACTCATACTTTAAGAAATATAAGATTATATTCAAACTGCTCGTATTTTGAAGAATTAGAATATGTATTGTTCCAAATTTTTGTCAAAAAAAGTGCATTAATTTGAAAAATGACTTTTTACCATTTTCCTAAATTATCTCGAAAAAAAAAGAGCTGATAGCAAAAAAAAACTAATTGCATTTTTGGAAACAGCGCCTCCAAATTATACAAAATTAGCTCTTAAACACTTTGCACCTTGGGAAAATGTGTATGTTGTTGCCTCGTGTAATAAAAGTATAAAGTGATACCTGTCAGCATTCTCCTGCAAGATTAATAATGCAAAATACCCGGATATACCTAAGATGTTTGAGTTAAGTGAAACCTTCAGTTTTTGGTGATTGTGTAGCTTTTCCAACAAGTGTTCTGAGTATTTTTAAATAATCCAACATCATTTGAAAAATTTATAAAATTATTAAAATAAATATTCGGACTTAATTTAGCTTCGGTGATCGAATATTCGACTGACAGTTTTAGGGTGGTATAAGAGTCCGATTATCGGCTACTCGAATATTCGGTACATCTCTACTACTTAGAGCAAGTTCACTCGTGTTGGGAAAAAGTGGAAGAAATTTTGACTCTTGTATTTTACCATGCAAAAATGTTTTCGATATAATTGGGCGTTGAAGTTATTTTGCAGCACTGTTTCTATTTCAGCCGTATGTGATAGAAATATTGCTATTTTTGCATCACAGCATGCGAGAATAGAACACGTGTTGTAGAAAAACATGAAAATGTTTTGCATTGTAAAGTTTTCAAAGTGTGTTTTAAGTGTCAAAATTTCTTCCACTTTCCCCAACACGAGTGAACTTGCTCTTATTAAATACTAGCTGACCCGTTGTGCTTTGCTACACCTTCCGGAAATGAATGTAATTTGTAATAATTTATTCAAATTTAGATTTTAGAGAGCATTTTTTTGAATCAAACCTCATCATACTTCAGAACCAACAACTTTGAAATGAGAGCTGCAGCTGCAGTTCTGAATTGCAATTCGAAGATGTTATATATTATTTACTGAAACATGATCTCTAAACTCGTTTTTCAAGATCTGAAATTTGTACTCTGTACCCATAAAACCCTTTTGAAATATGGTCCCTTGTTTGAAAAGCTCTTTATCTTAAATTTACATGGGAGCTCTCCCATCTTTTTCAGTTTTTTCGCTCACTGCT
This sequence comes from Uranotaenia lowii, assembly GCF_029784155.1. Taxonomy (NCBI): domain Eukaryota; kingdom Metazoa; phylum Arthropoda; class Insecta; order Diptera; family Culicidae; genus Uranotaenia; species Uranotaenia lowii. Next base: position 2,944 of record NW_026598543.1, on the reverse strand, counting down.
TGAAGAAGTTAGGCAAATTAAACCGGCTCGATACCCAAACAGCACTTATCATGGTAATGAAAAATATATTAAATAAGTTATGTATAAATACAGTGCAAATTTCCTTTTTTTTTAAATAAATTTACTACGGTAAAAATATAAATATTTAAAAAAATATCAGTTGCACCACTAAATAAGTTCTCAGCGTATTTTTATATTTTCTCTTTGAAATTCAAATATTCAAAAATATTGGTAAAAACAAATTTCTAAGTTTACATTTGTCCCGTATATTGGGGCAAGTGTCAATGCAAAGCTTATTTACAGATGCGTCAGAGTAATGGCTTTAAAATGGATTTAATACGAATTCCTGCTTTTTGTTCTATCAAGTTTCACTGATATATCTGCAGTATCCCTGCAATATAAATTAATGTTTGTTACTCAACTTTTAACGAATGCTGTTCAAAGGCAATGACCTTCATTTACAAAAAAATTTAAGAATTTTTAATATCCGCTTCAGTTTCAACATCCGGACTACCCCTTCTGGTTTTCCAACATATTGAATCATTTTGAAGATGAATTTCTTAAAAGTTCGACGTTTGCGCTTGCCCCACCGTGTATGTTGACAGAAGGGAATATTGTTTTTAACACTTTAAGGGTATACTAAAAATTTCTCATAAAAATTTTGCGTCCAGTTGAATATCAGTTCTAAAGTCTCGCTTTTCAAAAACGAAGCGGATCAAAAGTCTCTATTTTGCAGCCATGTAACACAAATACACTTTTCATGTTAAGTACGTACGTGAATTGGTATGTAAGCAAAAAGTACGATAGTTATTTCAGAATTATTTAAAATAAAAAGCTCCCATTTTCATTTCTAAATTCGTTTCAGTTGTGTATTTAGGCCGAAGTAACAATTTCTAGAAGAAAACATAATTTTAATTTTTTTTAACAGAAAAAGTTGAACGTTTGAACATGTTCTAATGTTCCTTGAATGAAAAGTCGAATGCGACCTACATTAACACGAACTAAATATGGAAGTATTTTTGCAAATCTTTCAATTGGTTTTGATTCGATTGATAAAATACCAATCCGTGTAACATTTAGGCGTCATTTATTACCACGTGCTGTGTACAAATCAAATAAGCAAGAGAAAAACACATTTAGGTTGCATATCGCCCCCACGTGTTTGAGAAACACGCGCCTTATTGTTAAATTTTCCAGCAATCAATGAACAGTGTGCTTTGGTTACTATCCTCTTGCGACGACGTTTGCTCGCCCATGAGACGAAAAACAAACCCCAGGTTGAGAAATACGCGCCAAAATATTTTTACTGATCAGTATGCTATGCCTGGGTTACTTTCCATTTGCGACGCTGGCTCGCGACGCCTCGACCATAGAGACGAAAAACAAACCACCCAAAGGAAAAAAAAATCTCAAGAAAATGGATGTCATGACTTTAATTTGTTTCGAAAAACTACAAATTTTGTATGGAAGCCCCCCCTCCCTTAAGTCGGATGGAGTTTTGACTAATACAGAAACCATCCCCGGCCTCAAAAACCCTCAGATGCCAGTTTTGACGACGATCGGTTCAGTAGTTTCCGAGTCTATAGGGAACAGACAGACAGACAAACATTCATTTTTATATATATAGATATGTTAAAATGAAGTTAACACAATCAGAGTGTCTTAGTATTCTTATGTGCTAAAATAAAAATCTCGAATGAAATGAGAGCCGACCGATAAATTCAACTAGGTAGCACGAAACTTCCATAAATAATGAGTTGGTTGAAGTCCCATTATTTTTTTCCTTACGCTTATTCACACGCCAAGACGCCAAGGTGCGGCCCCTAATGGTCGACAGGGATATTTTCCAGAAAACGGGATCAGTTCGGTGATATGATACGCGGTCGAACCCATAAACCACGATTTATGATAAGTCGTATAAGGGTTGTTAAACAGACACTTCTTCTTCTTCTTCAAAGTGGTTATCGGCGTTACGTTCCCATGGCAGCAGTTAGTTAGTAAGTTTGCTAGTTATCCCGAGACGACGAGGACGAGGCGTCCAGGAATTTTCGCGACCATAAGTTATGAACCTCGGATGGCCAACTATGATGATGACAACAAACGCATCAGGTACCAAGCCACGCCACGTAGATATAAATTCCTGCCCTTTTCCCAACCCCTCGAATAAAACACTGATCTAGTGTTGACCATCTTCTTATACACGATAATGGCGACGCTTTATGGTCGTCGCGTACTACTAGAGACGCATCCTGACGTGCGCCCTTCCCAGTTAAGAAACTGCCCGTTTGGATAGAGTGAATAAATTATAATTAAGTGATAATTAAATTTGACAAATGTTAGTCCCGGGTAAATAAACCCTAAACGGGGACACATTTGGGTGCGTGAAGCGGGGGAAGAGAGAACTTTGCGGTTTCTAACGGTGCGGACACTTGAAGATTTGTAGTTGTTGCTGTGCCGTGCCGGGACAAATTTATGTCCGACCTTGGCTGGGGCTGCCGTGTTAGGTTTTTGCTTCGGGTGAATTATTCATGATGCCCAGGTGAATTGCGAGGCGGAAAATTGACCGTTATTAATAAATATTGTTTGCGGGGGACTTATTAGAGGGAAACATTCCAAGTTAAAGAAGTTTGACTTCAGGCTAGAAACAAGGGCGAAAATTCTGTTCCCAGAAATTCCGAAAGCAATTGCTGAAATCATTTCTCAGTTTAGGTTAAAACATGAATCCACTTTTCAATAATCAGAAATCAAAATTAAAAATAAAAAAAAAAGTATCCCAATCAGAACTTTACCTAACCAACCAACGATAACGGTCCGAAAAAAGTTTATTTTCATCATTCGTCTCTCCCCGACGGGGAATTGAACCCCGGTCTCCCGCGTGACAGGCGGGGATACTGACCACTATACTATCGAGGATGTTGATAATAGAGTGAATTTTTTAAAACCA
>NW_026598542.1:0-25000 GCF_029784155.1 Uranotaenia lowii | reverse complement strand
CTCATCCATGTCGGCCTACAAGCGGGTCAGCCAAATCGCTCCCTGTGACGCCTCGGATAACGCGATGAATTCGGCCTCCGCTGTGGATAAGGAAACGCACGTTTGCTTCCTGCAGTTCCAGCTTCTGGTATCTCCGCAAAACTTGAACACTTGACCACTGTTGGATTTCCGGTCTTCAATATTCTCCGCCCAATCCGAGTCAGCGTATCCTATCAGTCCGGTCCTATCTCCTGCTCTGCTCAATCGAAGACGATAATTGCTGGTTCCCTTCAGGTAGCGGATTACCCTTTTGACCTCGTTCCAATCTCCTAGCGTGGGTCAGCTGATACGGCGACTCAGAATGGACACCGATGCTGATATGTCCGGTCGGGTGTTGACTGAATGGTAGAGAAATTGACCAATTACCTTCTGGTACGCTTGATTATCGGACAACGGAGCCGCCTTCCTTTCCTGCTTGATATATCCCGGATCCAACGGAATTTTGGAGTCCTTGGCATCCGCCATACCCGTTTCTCGAATGATTTGATCGATGTACTGCTGCTGGTTCACGAAGAAACGAGATAGTAATGGATGTCTCTGAGCTCACTCTGTTTGAATTGCTTCTTCAAAGCAGCAATCAAAGTTGCGCAAAGCTCAATTTCCTTGCTGGCTACTACCAAGTCGTCAACGTACACCAGCACGTAACAGGCTTTCCGTCCTTTACCTTCCGATAGAGACATGGATCCGATTTGCAGCGCTGGAAACCCTGCTTGCAAAGCGTGGAATGCAGCTTGGAATTCCATGCTCTGGCAGCTTGTTTCAGACCGTAGAGACTCTTCCTTAGTCTGCACACCTTGTGTTCTACTCCTTCTGCGATGAAACCGGGTGGTAGCCGCATGTATATCTCCTCCTCAAGATCGCCGTGGAGAAATGCGGTCTTGATATTGTACTGCTTAACCACCATTTTCCGCTTAGCAGCAACGGCCAACAACTTGCGGAAGGTAGTCTGGCGCACCAACGGAGCGAACACTTCGTCGTAGTCGCTTCCATACTTCTGTGTGAATCCTTGGGCTACCATACGGGCTTTTTAGCGAATGATGGTTCCTCGTTCGTCCCGTTTCGTCTTGTACGTCCACTTGCAGCCAATGACCTTTTCGGAGGATCGACCAATTCCCAAGTTCCGTTTTTCATCAGCGCGTCGTACTCCTCCTGCATTGCAGCCGACCAACGATCGCCGTCATCACCGCCAAGGGCCTCTCGGGGGGTTTGGGGATCACCTGTTGACCGTTTGGATTTCTTGGCTCGCTTGGAATCGGTGGTTGTTTGGTGTTTGATGCCAAGTCGTTCCAAAAAGCTTTGGAAACCTCGATTTGTGTACTCCTTCCCATTATCCGTTCGAATGGTCTTGATTTTGCAACACTGTTGTCTTTCGGCCATACTGTGGAAGAACTGGAACGCTTGTAGCACCTCGGACTCTGACTTCGTTGCCAAAAATTAGACGAAGATCTTCCTGGATTTATCGTCCACAAACGTGATGTAGTACCGATTTTTCCCAATTGAAGGTTCCTCCATCGGCCCGCAAACGTCTGAATAGACCACCTCGATCACCTCGTTCGCTCGTGAACCGTCTTTGCTGAAAAGTAAACGGGTTTGTTTTCCAAGGGGACAAATCTTACACGCATGAAATTGGATTCCGGATACCAAACCATTTCGGAGTTGCTTCAGACTTTTTATGTGTATGTGACCCATTCTGCTGTGCCAAACCGATTGAGTTCCACCGGACGAGCAAGCCAAAGATTGATGGGACTTCTGACCATCGAACTTGAATAATCCATTCACCTTCGTTCCGGTTGCGAAAACCTTTCCGTCGGAATTGACAAAAGCGCACCCACTGTTTTCGAAGATAACCTTGGTTCTCGACAATTTGGCTAACGGACAGTAAGTTTGTCGAGAGACCCGGAGTGAACTGGACATCTCGAACTTTTATTTCACCTGGGTTGAGTCGTGACTTCAGCTTCGCATCTCCGATAGACACAACAGCCATCGTTTCTTGATTGGCAGCAACCACGGTACCAATGCCTCGGCGCCGATTCTCGAGCAGATTTTCGTCGTTGGTTAAATGGGATGTGGCCCCTGAGTCGAAGTACCACTCACCATTTCGAGCTTGATCCACCGTCGACAGCACCGTGCAAAACGCGTTGTCCTTGCTGACTCCTTTCCGGTTCCTCTTCGGGCAATTCCTGGCAATGTGTCCGACCTTCGAACACGCATGGCATCTCGGACCCTTCGGCTCTTTGTTGTGGAACTTCGATTCCTGATGACTTCTCGGTTGGATTTGAGAATTGTGCTGGACCTTCCGGAAGTTCTTGGTAACGAGTGCAGAACCTACCGCCGGATCCTCGCATTCTAGAAGCAGCTTGGTTTTGATGAGATCGCCTTTGATCTCGATGCCGGAATTTGAGATCGCCATAACCATCAGGCGGTACTCAGAGGGAAGACCAGCAAGCAGCAATGCTCCAACCCATTCGTCGCTAACGTCAAATCCGATGCCTCTCAGTTGGTGGGACGTTGACATGATTCGATTAACGTACTCGGCCATCGAACCACAGTTCTCAAGCTTCGTGTTGATCAGGTTTCTGAGCAAACCAACCTTGCGTTCCGTGTCGTAGTCTTCAAACGCTCTCTCCAGATTCGACCAGACCTCATGTGCAGTTTCGGCTTCCTGAACGTGCACATAATTAATCGGATCCATAAGCAGGATTATCTTCGCCTTCACCTTGCGATCTTTTCTAGGATCAATCGTTGACCTCGCACCGGCATCAGTTACGGTCGGCTTCACCACATCCCATAGCTCCTCCAATTCCATGTAGGTTTTACGCACGGCAAATTTTCAACTGGACCAGTTGTCGCGTCCTGTTAGCCTTTGGATTCCGGGTAGACTTGAGATTGAAGCGCTCGGACCGTCACCACCGCCAGAACTTCATATTGCAGAAAACATTTCGGGTTTTCAAATCTTCCTGACTGGGGCCATAACCTCTTAAAGTATAGGGTTCCGCAGAGTTAATGAAAACACGTCTTGGAAGATTGAAGTTATATTTGCGAATGATTGAAAAAACTTATGACCTAGTGACATTGGAGTATCTTGATTGCTGTGATTAGTTTCACCTGAGATCGGCCTACTCCAACAAAATCTCAACAATAACATAGCATCCAAACAGCAACACATTGACATAATGATGATGAATGAATAATGAATAATAAAACCCCTTTTCTCGTAATACAGATCCCTGACATTCTAACTTATTAGTTCAATAACCAGTGTTCAATTGAGTGCCAGTGCTTATAGTTCTTCAGGTGTATTAAGGTCTCGTCCAACTCGCGGTGAGGAATTTCGACCTCAAAAGGGTCCTGTAATTTCTCACAAGCTGTCGCATAAACAATATATATTCATCAGATTTATTTGGTTGAAACACATCAAATGAATGGGATAGAAAAATATTTCATTATTATTAGATTTTTTTTAAAATTGTAACATTATTCATCACCATCTATAAGTTCAAAGTTCAACTGTACAACATATCTCATGATAACCTTATGCAGCATTAGGCCTAACTTGATGTAAGCAGTAAATCTATCAACCGATAATTCCGACTGGAAAGAATTATTTTTCGCTCTGAAGATAGCTGAGCAAATAAATTCGACCGCGGCGGGCCTATGACGACGACGGGCACAATCTTGAGCGGGCTCAAACGAACACCAATAAGTTTGAAATTTTTTTGGCTCTAATTCCCCTGATAATGACCGATATGAGCTGTCGTCCAACAATTGTAATATACATGTGAATATGCGCCGACTAAGATAAGGCAACGATTTAAAAAGTTTTTCGTCTCGGGAAGTGTGTGCTATTTGGATTACTTCTTTTCGCATAAGTTAGAGTCCACAAATGGGCAGATTCCCAGGAGGTTTAAAGTGAACTACTTAGTCACTAGGCAACCCACTGAAAATATGTTTATTGTTTATCATTCGATATTTACTGGCGGTTATTGTTTGTACGATAAAAAAATACGCAAAAAAATTTATCAATCGACATTGAATAAACTAAATCGTTTCCCGTTTTATAAGTTGATAAGTTTTCCAAACAAACTGTCACTTAAAAAAAAAAACAAGGGAGAGTTTACAAATTTATGTTCCATAAGGTATATGATCTTCAAATTCTCAAACTGGATTTAGCTAAAATAAATATGCAGAATTCTTGTTTCGGAATGTTAGTTTTTGTAAATAGGAATTGAATTTAAACACCTTTTCAGATGTGTTTGATATCTTATTATTATTATTTTTTGAACGTCTGTTTGGCAATGTACAATAGATATCTATATATATAAAAATGAATTTCTGTCTGTCTGTCTTTCTGTCTGTTCCCTATAGACTCGGAAACTACTAACCCAATTTACGTGAAACTTGGCAGGTGGGAGTAATGGAGGCCGAGGAAGGTTCCTATTCTGGTTTGGGACCCCTCCCCCTAACAGGAAGGGGGGAGGGGCCTCCCAAATAAAAGACAATTTTTTGCATAACTCGAGAACCCATCAAGCAAATGGTATCAAATTTGGCATGCCGTGGTATTTGGGAATGGGGAATATTTCAATGAATATAAGACACCCCTCCCTCCTCTCAGTGGGGTGATAGGAAGGGGGGGGGGGGCTACCTTACAATTTTTCATATAACTCGAAAACTAATCAAGATATTGGAACCAAATTTGGCATGGGAAGGTAATTCGATATGAAAAATATTTCAATGATTATTTGAGGCCCCTCCCTCCCTGTAGTTGAAAGAGGGAGGGGCCTCTTTCATATTTTTTTACATAACTCAAAAACTAATAAAGAAAATGGAACCAAATTTGGCATGGGAAGGTATTTGGATACGAATAATATATCAATGATTATTTGAGACCCCTCCCTCTTTCCAGTAGGGAGATATAAAGGGGGGAGGGGCACTCTTTTTAATTTTTTACATAACTCAAAAACTAATAAAGCAAACGGAATCAAATTTGGCATGAGCGGATATTCGGAAACGTGACATGTTCTAATGATTGTTTGAGACCCCTTGCTTTTTCCAGCGGGGAGAAGGAAAGAGGGAGGGAAGTTTCATAAAAATTTTATTGCATAACACAAGAACTACAACAACAAATGGAACCAAATTTGGTATGGAATGATATTTGAGTACGAGAAATGCTTCTATGAATATTTCGTATCCCTCACACCTTAAAAAAGGTGGATGAAAAGGGGGAGATGAGGTCTCCATTACAATTTTCAGTTAAACTGGAGAGCTGATCGAGCAAATTGAACCATATTTGGCATGTGAGGGTATTTGGATACGAGAAATGTTTCTATTATAAATTGAAGCGCCACCTTTTTTAACGGAAAGATAAAAAGGAGGAAAGGGGGGCTTCCATACATTTTTTTTTGCATAACTCGAGAATTAATAGAGCAAATGAAACCAAATTTGGTATCAAAAAGTATTTGAGTACAAAAAATACTTTTTTGAATATTAAGTTCTCGCCCCTCCATTCAATGGGGAGAACGGAAGGGGGATGGTATTTCCTTTCAAGTTTATGCATAACTCAAGAATTTACAACGCAAATAAAACCAAATTTGGCATGGGATGGTATTTTCATACGAGAATTTTTTTTAACGTCAAACAATTCCTTTCTTGCAGTGGGATGATAGAATTGGGAATAAAGGAAGGGAAGAGGAGACTTTCATTTAACCATTTTTTTTTCTACAAAATCCGAGAAATGGACAAAACTTAACATGGAAAATCATTTTGGTATAATTCTATGATTATCTGACACACCATGCTCTATTCAGTGAGTAGGTACATGGGAGGAGGGAGGTTAGCCCAATACAATTTTGTTAGCATTAGTTCTCAATTTATGCTAACGAAGCCAACAAATATGGCATGGAAAGGTACTTGGTTACGAGATATGTTTCTACGATTATTATAGACCCTTTCGCTTTACAGTGTAGAGAGGAGAAAAAAGAAGGGGGTTCCATATAAATTTTGTTGTAAAGCTTAAAAACTTATCAACCAATTTAACAATACTTGATACAAAAAGATTTTTGGGAATGAGTAAAATGGGTATGATTATTAAAGATCACCCCCATTCAGCAGGAGGGGAGGGAATGACAGGGGGGGCTCTCTTATCAGTTTTCTAGCATAAATCCAGAATATATCAAGCAAAAACAACCATATTTTATCAGTTGAATTATTTGCGTACGATTTATTTGAGATTCTCCTTTTTTAGGGCGAAGCTTAAAGAAACAGATTAAAATTATCAGATCTTTAACACGAATTTATGGATTTAGATTCAGAATATAAGTTTACGTTATTTTTGGATTGCCATCCGAAACTCCAGCTGCAGCTCTCATTTTATAGCGGTTGCTTATGAATTATGTTATGATTTGATTTAAAATAATGCCAACAAAACAGTAAAGATTTGAGTAAATTCTGAAAATATCATTCGATTTTGAAAGGTGTAGCAAAGCACACCGGGTCAGCTAGTATTAAATATTTGTTGTACAGAGCAAAACCAGCTGTTGCTTTAGAAGCGTATGTCAAAGAACACAAAGGGCAATAATTTATTTTATCAAGATTTTTTTGGAAAACTAAAAATGTATTTCTTATTGTTTGTTGTATACCTACATAGATACTTTTTTTATATCTATTATCAGAAGTATTTTTTTACGAATTTGTCTGTAGAAGTAATGTGTTAATGTTAAGGCACATTTGCAAATGTATACTTGAAAAAGTTACAAGTCCTTGTTCATCCTGACGATGACAAGAAATGATTAAAAAAAGTCAACATTACAGATACCGAAATGAAATCAAAACAAACCAGAAACGCAACCAATGACCATCGAAAATCGTTGATAATTCAATGACCAAACCCCTTCTCTCGGATTGATATAATCAGTCGTAACGATACATTATGACTGCGGTCACTTGATAAAACAAAAATAGAGATGCAGCGAGCGGAACACATCGATGTAACCTCGACTGTTTCTTTTCCTTTCGGGCCCGTATAATGCTGACGGTTTATTGGAAGCTGAAGTAGGTAGGATGTAATGCGACAAAGCGTAAGCAAGTCTTTGATTGATACGAGCACGACCTTTGAACCGATTTTGGAAGAAAGCGCATTTTGGAATGATTATATTACATTTGAGTGGCATCGAAAGGTTGTTATTAAAGTCTTATACATTTCTTATTTGAAAGACACACATTTTACTAATTTCTTCTGTTCATGGCACACAATAAGTATCCAAAATTTTAAAAAATCTAAATTTAACCAGAATTTGATTATTATGATTGTTTATCCAATCCAAACAGGAAGAATTTATTCTCTTATTTAAAAAAACAGAATATTTTAGGCAATCCCAGTTTTATGCCAAAAATATGAAAAAAAATCATTTTCCGGTCTAGAGTGTCAATTTGAGACTATTGGAATTTTGAACTTTTTTTCAGGTGCATTAAAAAATTTTCTGGGAGACATCTAATGTTAAAAACATGAAGTATTAAATTTTGCCTCAATACCCCCTAGAAAAAAAAACTCCAGAGTGCTAGAGTGTCAATTTGACCGCACCCACAAATCAGACTCTACTCCAATAATAAACTTCCTTGGAGGTGGAACTATCGGCATAAGTTTCTATGCCGGACCGGCATTTACAAGCTTTCTGGTAACTGGCTTTGTACGCCCAGCGCAACCGCATTGCATAGGTCTAAAAGAAATCAAATAGAACAAGGCAAAGCAGGATGGGATCAATCAGCCAGTTTCCCACCTACGGCAAAAAAAATCAGCGGTTAAAATGAGTTATGCGTGTGTATGTAAACCGGCCGGAAATAGAAAATTTCTCATTAACAGCCCATTCCCCTCCTTTCTCATGCCTTTGCAGAAAGACTATGACAGAAAACCTTCGTTTGCTAATCGACTACGATGGTGCACTGGATAAGATATCGATAAGATATGTTGGAGTGAGTTCGACTCTCAATAAAATTATTTTTGTGATGAATTATCCAATAGGATGATAAACACATAAAATGTTTTTCTTGCATTGCATAACGAATTTTTTTTAATGACAAAAGACATACTCCTAATGAACAGCTAATAATTTTTTTGTCTAATCAGATATGATGGGTTTTCGACAAAGTGGTTCAACAAAAATTTCCATGAAACAACTTATAAATTGGCACAATAACCATGAGCAGGTTCCACAGAAGAAACGAAAATGATGCATACAAACCTAAAAGTTCAAATTTACTCATGTAAACGTTACTTAAAAATTCTGCAAAAAAGCCTAGATGAGTTTTGAACCAAAACGAAGCTTTTTTGACCCCAGGGTTTGAGAAATTTGAAAATGACCTCAAATCGACTCAGTCTAATGAACATGAATAATAATTCACCGTCTATTTGCATGAACCTTATTTTTGGGAAAATTCAAAGGCCCAGCAAAGTTTGCCGGATCAACTGGTTTGGAATAAAACTTTACAATTTTCAATTTATTTACTTATTCTGTTATCATCGAACCAGGAATTTGAATCATTTTTCATTGCAAAAAATTTCAATTTGAAGAGATGAAAATGTTTCGTTTTACTTCAGGAATTCAAAAGCTAAGAGAGAAGATTATAAAAAAAAAATCAATAAAAGAAAATTAAGATCCAAAATTTTTTGACGGACTCTGGACACGCGTGTTTTAATTTCAAAAAGTGAGTTAAAGCAAGAGTCCATTACGAATATTTTCAAAATATCTCCCAACTAGCGGTCCAAATATTTTGCGCACGATTTGACCACCGTATCTTGTTTATTTTACCGGTGGGCAGCTCTTTTTAAGTATCCCACTGGGACTTTTCTGAATTTTTCTCGATTCTGCCCAAAAAATGTTATCAATAAGTTTCTGTATAGAACGCTACCTTAAAAATCACTTGACAGATTGTCACTAACGTCACTACATCGTTGGATAATAATAGTACCAAATGACTCAAAGTTATTATAAAAACATTGATGGAAACAAAAAAAAGATTCATTGATGAAGAATTGATCAGCATTACAAGCAATTTTTCTGTTTTCAAAAATCTCGAAATAAATTCTTGATTTTCACCATACTTGCTCTTGAATTTCAATATTGAACACATGCTTGAATAAAGCTCTCATTTTGATTATATTTATTCGCATGAATAATTTGTTTTACTGTAAAAGTCACATAAATTTCGTTATAGCACATTAAGGACAACGACGAAATCTTGGCTGGGAGACACCGAAATTTGACATTCCAAATCACAACACCAACCCAAACATGCTGTGTTAATTTTTTTTTCCAATAGGGTTTTAATGTTAATTTATAACATTTGAGTTATGCCTCGAGATGTAGTACGCTCACGGTGAGCAAAAAACGAGATATCTCGCTTTTGGTCCGAAAACATCTTTAAAATATAGAAATTTATATACCAATCACAGGGTGGCCACCCATTCGGGAAAAACGGGAAAAGCGGGAAAAAGACGGGATTTGAAATCCAACGGGAAAAAAAGCGGGAAAAAGCCGGGAATTTTTTCAAAAAGTCGGGAATTTTTGGCTCAGTGAATGTCAGTCCAAGGAAGTTTAGTCAAAATAGGTCGAAACAAGTGGAAATGGATGGACAGTTTATCACCAGTCTCTTTCCAATCGACTTCGACCTATTTCAAACAGGTCTGAACGAATCCTCTTGCCGAGCTGGATCGGTTTCGATTAGTTCAAACTTGCTGCATTGAACAACAAAAGAATGTTCCCGGACAGCCAGATTGCTAATCGCATAGAAATGGGAAGAACAAAAATAAGCTATTTGATTTCACACGGTATTGCCCCCTATTTTTTGAATGATGTTTTCAATTTACTACAGAATTGCAGCGAGTTCGTATTAAGATTTGACGAAACAATAAATAAGATTGTGCAGAAGCAACAAATGGATATTGGTGTGCGCTTCTGGAATCAAATCACAAACCTAGTTGAAGCAAGGTATATTGGTTCTACATTCTTATCGTCGACGCGCTCGATGACCTTCTGATTGGCGTGAAACTATGTTTTTCAAAAAATCCTGATCTACTGAAACGAGTGATCAAGTTTTCCATGGATGGTCCAGCAGTAGATTGGAACATGCTCAAGGAACTAACTAGCGAGGTTCAAGAACTGTTTTCGAATCCGGCGTACGAGATTCTCACCATTGGAAGCTGTGGACTTCACACTGTACACAACTCTTTCAAGGAGGGACTGAGGAAAAGTGAATGGAATTTGGATGAATTTTTGAGGGCGTTGTATAGCCTGTTCAAAAACATTCCACTTAAAAGGGCAGATTATACTGCAGTAACGGGTTCAACTATGATGATAACTTGCTGGGACCAAAATTGAGTTTTTTTTGTTACGGCCGCTTCGACTGTTGAGCCCTTTTTACTCGAGTATCAGACAGAAGCACTGATGGTTCCGTTTCTCTTCGATGATTTAACCGAGCTTGTAAGAGCATTGATGGAGAAAGTTGTAAAGCCTGAACGACTTAACGTAAAATCGAAAACAATTATTGGAATTGAATTCTCAGAAATAAAAGAAATTGGATTCTCAACTAAATCCGCAATTAAGAATGCAAAAGAGTTAGGTCATGTTTCCGACAAGGATATCCTTGTATTCAGAAATAGCTGTCGTTCGTTTTACTGTGGATTTTTGAATAAAATGGCTAAACGATCTCCCTTGACTTATCCCATCACTCGGTATTTATCGTGCGTTAATCCCGATGTGATCTATCCAAATCTTGCCAAAAAACGCTTAGACCTGTGTATAGAAGTACTTGTTGACAAGCAACACTTAAGTAGAGCCTGTGTCGATAAAATTAAAGACGAATTCGGACAATTATGTGCAATACCTTCAATAAAAGCATCATTTCGGGATATTGAAGAAAAACACAACGATTGGACATTTTTTGGATGGAACTTATTGGCGAATCGAAAAAGGAGTTCTTCAATTTGACGACCTTATTGAAGAAAATTCTAATTTTGACTCATGGCAACGGGACGATGGAAAGAGGCTTTTCCTTTAACGCGAAATGCCTAGTTGAAAACCAAACCGAGGAGAGTCTGACAGCCCAACGTATCGTATACGACCGAATCAACATGTCAGGGAGAGTTACAGCCAGTGCTGCAAATTTTCTTAAAGCACATATGATACTGACTGTGATTTTCTATCAGTGTAAAAAGCTTTAACTGAAATGAATGGAATAGAAAAGTCAACAAATATAAAAGCTTCTGATCGGTTCGGTCATCCTCGTGCCTACTGAAAGCTGTGTGAGAGTGTCTATCAGTCAGTAGAAAGCTCACTCGTAAACCCGAACTAACTTGTTTCACTCAAAAGCTATGAAAGCGTCTTTCGCTTAGGCATTTCTGTCACTCACTGTATCCGATCAGTGACTGCAGCTTAAGTATTCAATCAGTGTCAGCGAAAGTTGCTGATAATTTCAGCAAGTATTTGTTTTTGCCATTTTTGCAATTTGTGAATTGGGGTTCGAAAAGAAAACGCGACTTGAAAATCGCTTAGACTGTACTGTACGATTATTTGGAAGGGGGACAAGAGGTTGGATTTCTTGAGAATTGAATTTATGGTAATTAATAATGACAAAAATATGACAAATGAAGTAAACATATGACGAAAATCTCAAAAACATGACAAATGTGGTTAAAAAATTACAAAATTATGACACAATGTGATAAATATGTTGAAATCATGATAAAATTATGAAAATAGTATGAGCAAAATCTGACAAATATGACTAAATTTTGACAATAAAAAGACAACAATCTATCAATTACGTCATAAATATGACAAAAAAATTGTCAATAAAATGACAATACACAACAAAAATAAGACAAATATCCGACAAATGAGACAAAAATTTGACAAATGTGATAAAAATATGAAAAATAACACAAAAATAAAGCAAAATTTATACAATACAATGACAAAACATGACAACAAAATTACAAAATTATGCCAAAATCTGACAAATATGACACAAATTTAACAATAAGATGACTAAACTTCGAGAAACCTTGGTCAAAAATAAGTCGTATGTGATGAAAATAAGACAACATTATGACATAAATCTTATTATTATGACAAAATTATCACAAAAAATTGACAATAAAATGAAATATGTGGTTAAAAAATGACAACAATCTGGAAGAAACCTTATTTCTAATATTCTTATTTAATTTTTGGCATTTCGGCGAGTTGTGAAAATTCAAGGTAGTATATTTAGAAAGAACATGAAAGTATTATAGGTGGAAAGATCAAAGCTAGAGCGCTTTGGGTAGAAGAAATTGAATAGTTGGTGAAAATGTGAGCAGGGCTTTTGTTTTGTGAACAGCTTTTGAACTACTTGCGTGATTCTTTGCCGCTTGCCGTTTCAATGTTGATAGGAAGCGATGAAGAAACCCATCGCATTCCTACCCACATTGAAACACGGACGGGTCGAACACATGAGATTGTCACAATCTGGTGTTCTTCCTAATGAATCCTAATGAATGGCGAGCAAATTCTTTGGGTGAAATCGGCCAGCAACCTCGGATACGTTTTCCATGAAAACTTGCTATGGGATGACCTGGTCATGCGGTAAAGTCTACGGTTGCTTGCGCTCACTTTTCACAAATACTTTTTCTGCATCAACTAATATGAAAATTCGTCTATTTAAGCGCTGATCCTCCCACATTTTCTGTATGGAGGTGTACTCCATGTTTGCCCTAGCGCTGGGACGTTACAAAGATTAAATGTTGCATTAAATTGTTGTGTGCGGTATATCGGGTGAGTCATCTACAAAGTAATCTTATCGGATGCCCTCTAAAAAATCTGTACGCCTATAGATCCTGTTTGTTTGTGAAAAAGCTTAGCTCGACTCGTTATCCCCCCGCTCTATTCGAAAAGCTTACTAGCGCTCAAGGAAGCCGTTTACGAAACTACATATGTTGTACCAGCCAATAGAACAGTGTTGTATGCGAACTCCCTTTTCGGCCGAGGTGTTGTGAACTACAATTCGTTACCACCTGAACTGAAGCGTTTACAATCAGAAGCCACTTTCAAGCGAGAATGTCTGAACTTCTGGAAACAGCACCAAAGTTAGCACTTTTTCTAAGTTTGTAACTTAGATAAAACCGGCATATAAAATAGATTGTTAAATATAGGAAACCAAAATTGGTTATAGGAAACCGAAGTGAACGATATACAAATGTAAATCACGCGAGTAGTAATTTAAAAAAAATATTGTATTCTTACTCTACTGGAATAATGAACAAACAAACAAAATGGACTTTGACTTTTAAAGACCCCCGAATTTATGGAAACGTTATTACTCTCAATGTACATAAAGAGCCCACAGGCGAATCCAAGATGCAAAACTTTTTAATGAAAATCAATGAACTCGTCTCCTCTTTCTTATACGGTTAAAGGGTGACCACGATAAAATTGCCACACACGATTCGTAAAATTCGAGATTTCATCCGATTGCCATCAAATTTTCAGGGATTGAAGAATAACTTTTAAACTTCATTTTACTATTTTACTTGTTATTTTTTTTTACAGTTCACACGCAATTGTCCGCATCTTGGCCTTAACTCCGGACATAAGATTCTGCACAGCATGTGAATCAACCGTTTTTTGCATGTAAACCCATACTTTCTTCAGTTCCTCGACTGTCTTCACTACCTTAGGTCGTTTGAGAAGGTGCTGCTTCATAATCGCTCAGTACTTCTCGATGGGGCGGAGCTCCGAGTGTTGGGAGGGTTGAACATTTTCGGCACGAAATTGACCTTATTGTCCGCATACCTCTTCAGCACGTCCTTGGAGTAGTGGCATGAGGCCAAATCCGGCCAGAAGATTCTTGGGACGTTGTGGGCTTTCAGGGGAGGAAGCAGCCGATTCATGTACACCTGTCCGTTCATCGTGTCCTGGTCACGAAAAGTTCACTCCGCTTCCCGCATGTGCAGATGGCTTGCCAAATCAGGAATTTCTTCGGAAATTTGGACATCCTCTGAGTGCGGACATGCTCCTGAACGCTGAACTTATCCTTGGCCGTGAAAAACAGGTTGCTGAGGATCTGTTTGAAGTCGGCCTTCACATATGTTTCATCGTCCATGATGCAGCATTCAACTTTCGTCTGCATGTTGAAGTCCAACGGGTTTTGGCGGACATGTTCTGCTTCTCGTTGCGATTAGGAGCCTTTTGAATCTTGAACGTTCGAAGCCCAGCCTTAGTTTTGGCCTTCTGGACAAAACTTCGGCTTAGGTTCAGCTTCTTAGCCATGTACCATGTACGGACGCAGGATTTCGTTAGTAATGTCCCACGAAATTGGGTCCGAACGGCTGACGAAAACGGGTTAGCAGCAGGCAACTATGGTCATCGAATAGACCAGCGATGGCGGAGCAGAGCAAAAGGCCGAGAACTTATGTACTTTCGGGTTGCAGAAAACACGTCCGTTGCGCGCGATTAGGTTTTCAAAGTGATTTTTATTGAAGCATAAATAAATATACATGTCATTATATACTAGTATTGGAATTCACTTATCACTTTTTTGTCATGTTTTTTCTCGCTCTTAAATCTATGGTGTGAGTGTGCAGTGTTAGCAATTCAATGTTTTGTGTTGTGTATTGTGTGAAATTGTGTTTGGTGAAATTCATGTTTTATGTGTAGGTACTATTTCCAGCGAATTTCTTTCCTTATGTCTATTTCACTTAACATGGAGGCCCCAACTACGCGGTTGTGCTTTTTGGTGCTGTACGGAATACTTTGTCCTTCACTTCTGGGCTTCCGATCGGTGGTAAATCGTTTCTCGAACCGCTTAATCACTCGCGACACCGTGGAATTTGCGATTCCCAACATTTTAGCTATGGAACGATGCGAAAGATCCTTGTTCTCGTGATGAATGCGCAAGATTTTATCATCCACGAGCTATTCTTTCGACTACATTTCCGCGAGTTTTAATTACAGGACTTTCAAACTTGCAGGATGTAAACAATGCACTATGAACTAAATCCACCCAAATTTTCATGAAATTCTACCCAACGGTTAATAAGTTAGAGCAATTTCACAGTAGTGAAATTGCCAATTTAATCGTGGACACCCTTTTGTTACTTTTGTCCCTTAGAATTTTGATGGTGAGAAATGAAATGGACATAAGTCTTAAGTTAATTAACACATGTGTTAACTTAGTTTTCACCAAATGACTGCATGCACTCGTTAAGAACTTCAATACAATTAGTGAATATATTTTTTGTACTTGATTAATTCTTGATTCTTGAACATTCTTGTGATGTTTAAATATGATTAAGTTTGAATGTTTTGAATAGCTTATTTACTTTAACTAGTGCAGTTTTATGTTATTCCAGCACTTTTTTTTCGATATTTTTTTTTTAAATGGTGCACCCAAAAAAACCATTTTTCTACGGTTGCATCATCGCTCGGCCGTCGTATCGATTAATTGACGGCAATTCAGGAAAAGATTAGCGTTCCCGATCTCGATCCAACGTACGTACTCATATTACCGAAAATAATCGAAATAGACGAGCTTTGATTATCGATTGAATCATGCCTCATGGGTACCATGTAAGGTTCACAATCAGTAGGAACCTTAGTACTTTTTCAATGGGACACAATTCGGCAGCTATGTACAAACGTACATTTCGTGTAGTGATTCGAAACCAATGACAATTACGGCAGACTGTCGCCGAAACACAGAATATCTGTTCTACATAGACACTCTCTCTACTCTATGCTGTTACTCGTCTCCCCGTTGCCTTGCGCTTGACTTTCGTCCGTTCGGTAGGGTTTATGTTTTTGTGAATTTCCTTCCTGCGACCAGACTGGACTGTCCAGGCACATCGTTCGTTGTGTTTGCTGCTGGACTTCCATCTAACCTACCCAAAATTGGTCGCGTGCTGCTCATACATATTATAATTAAGCTAAGCATGTCTGATTGCGGGTGCTGGACTTCTGTCGAGTCAGTATAGACGATGTCGGACGACTGACCATATATTTATGCATATATTAATAAACCGACGTACCCGCTCAATAACACAGGGAACAGGCACATACCTACATACATTCACATTTGGTAGGTCAACAACAGTCACTGGACGCGTCCGTCGCGTCGTCGCGTATTGAGAATACGACGATTTGCTGCTTTCTTTCATAGATTGGACACATAATTTCGTTGCAAATAAAACAATCACTGGATTTCTTCACTGGAAGGTCAGACACGTTGAGCTGTTTACACAAATACGAGGAGCGGGGACGATTGAAATGTCTCTGAAATCTGGCATTGTACTCAGTCAATCAAACAAATTTTTATATAGAAATCTTCAGTTATATATGTTTATTCAAAAAGGGTTGAAGAAATTATTATATCCTTAGAAAAATCGAAATTTCAGACTGTAAGAAAATTAAGGTTTTGCTTAATACAACAAATCTTTTTTATTCTAGAAACTGTATTTAGTTATTGCAAATTGTCAACTTAAATCCAGAATATTTTTCTATTTGAACTTCAAACGAAGATATGAGTCTTAATTGATGACTTGAATGAAAAGATGTCTTCAGAACATTACTCAATGTTTTAAAGAAGAGTATAAAATTGAAAGAGTTTGAGGCGTCCGCCAATACGATGGCAATTCATTATAAAAACTTTGGTAAAGCATTTGTGATGCTTGTTTGTTTGGAATCAGAATCTCACGATATTATGCTCGAAAAGATGAATAACGCGAAAGCGTTAAAATCCCAGAAAAAAACAAAAAACACGATATTATTCTGAATTTTTGATTGATAGGTATATTTTAAATGATTGGTGAGCATAAAATATAATTTTCATATGAAAAGATTCGTCCAAAGCTCTATAGAAATCGTATTTTTATGCCTGAAATATAGATATTGATAAAACTTTTCAAAAACTTTATATAGTTTTATATCCCAACCATCACTCTGCGAAATTTCAATAAAACACCAAAAATTCAGCCTTTACTCCTATTATGAGCTCTCTTTATTTCAACGTTATTGGCTTAAAATGTGACCGCAATTGGCGCTGATTTAATTTGTGATCGCTGGAGTTACCCTTCCTGCGCAAAAGCATAGTCCTATTTGGCGCTAGTAGTATTCGTGTCATAATCCAGGGCGTTCCACTAACACTTATTAATTTTGAGACAATTAACCGACTCGAATGAATTGATCCACTCGGGCAATGATGTGCGTGCGCAACAGCATAAAAAAGCTGTGTGTATGTATACAGACAGTAGAAAAAAAAACAGTTTTTCATTTCCAATACCCGCTCAATGGGGATCCATTCGCATTCCCTTGCAAGACAAAGAGCTCCTTTGAAAGTAGGAGGGGAAAAACTTCCAGCTAAATATCAGAAAGCCAACGCTGTGCGTTTTTTGCTGATTGCACGATGGCCAGCGAACCGGGAAGATCGGGAAAACCGGGAATTGAAAATAGGAGCGAGAAACCCGGGAAAAAAACCTAGAATTCAAAAACCGAGAATATTATTTTACTAGCTGACTGCTGCTTTGCAACCCCTGCCATGGAAAAATATTCGCTTAAACTACTATAATTAAAATAAACTTCATTTCTAATTAAATTTAATCAATTTTCAGAAGCGAATTATTTTTCATGGCTTCTGAGCATGTACCTAGCAAACATTTTTGTAGCTATATTCTTAGGCTGTTTTAATATTCATTCCATATACATTATAGAATGGTCGTATTAAAATCGAAAACAAAAAGCATTCACCTACCAAAGTGGAGGCAATATACATACATAAATTTCATTTCTTTCTAAAACGACGAAAACTACACCAATT
This sequence comes from Uranotaenia lowii, assembly GCF_029784155.1. Classification (NCBI taxonomy): domain Eukaryota; kingdom Metazoa; phylum Arthropoda; class Insecta; order Diptera; family Culicidae; genus Uranotaenia; species Uranotaenia lowii. The sequence continues at coordinate 7,120 of NW_026598542.1, read as the reverse complement.
GGGCGCTATCCGACACGTTATTCGTACATATCGAAAGAATGTAAAAGAGCGCAAGATTTTGCTCTCATAGCCTTCAAATCGTTGCCAGCGACAGTATTTCTCAGTTCTCTCATTGGTCAATATTACTTTAGCCATCTGGATACACTGCTGATTGCAGAGAGAACATGACGATGGTTTTCTCACTTGAACCCCGCGTGAGAGAAAAATCTTTTTAAAATTTTCAAACATGGCAGATTTTCTATTATATCCGATCTAACTGACTTCGTACGACATTTGGTACGATATATTCACTATGCTATCACTATGTTATCATTCCACTATGGGGTTTGATGCGGCAAAAAGTAAAAAAACTGAACTTTATCGGATCGCTTTTTTATTTTTACTAGTTAATAACTTAATATTTAACTAAGATATTCCCAGTTTTTCAAATCATTATCTTGAATACTGAACGCACCACAGACATCAGACTTTGAAAAATTGAAAAATTTATATGATGATGAAAAAAATTTAAATCATATATATTTCTATGGAAACAATTTTGTTTAAATTCAAATGACACCATATGAAAGCTTATATTATAAGCTATTATTTTAACCTTTCACAATTTTTACACTCTTAATTGATCTATGATAAAAATGAGTAAATAATTATTTTTTTCAAAAATCAAAAACTTTAAAGGCTTGCCAAAAAAAAAATCCCCGCATTTTCCCATACTCTTTTCACTATCAAGATCTATTTTCAAGTCCTTAAAATACAATGAAAGAGATTCTAGGCACCTTAAAGCGCCGTTTTTTGAGTTATAGTAAAATAAAGCTGAAAATATCATGCAAATGGGTAATTTTTACCCATTAATGAGTAAAAATTCAACAAAGTTCATGTTGGTTTGTCAAAAAAATGTTTCTCATGTTTGATCAATCATTTCACACATTTTTCTCTTGAGTTTCATGAAATGTCTTGATGTTATTTATCATTTAATGATCAATTAGTCCAAAACCTGGTTTTCAAAAGATATAAAAAGTTGGGTCAAAAATAACACCAAGCATCGTACTTTAAAAGCTATTTATGCAAAATTCTTGTTGGAATTTATTTTAAGTTAGTTAAAATAGTAATTTTCACACAAAATTTTCAAAAATAACAAAATAGTCCAAAACACCTAATCATACTTTTTGCCGCCTCATTGTATGGAGCTGCCCCATAGTGCATTCCTGAAACGATTCCCTGTTTGCTGGGTAGATAGACATGAGTCTCAACGTAACTCGAAGGTTGATGGAGCAACCTTTAAGAAAATTGGAGGGATCTTCAATGCAATAAACAAAACCTAAAAAAAAATCGCACCTTCATGAAGCGGGTGAAGTTTTTAAATACAGGAAAATTTGAGATTTGATACATTGGTTTTTAATAACATGCATGTTACATTTATTGAATACTAGCTGACCCGTTGTGCTTTGCTACACCTTCCGAAAATAAGTGTTATTTGTAAAAATTTATTCAAATTTAGATTTTAGAGAGCATTTGGGGTAGTTTTTGGAGTTGAAAAAATAAGCTATAGAAATTTGAAAAAAAAACGATGAAAAGGATTTTTAATAACTATTTTCAAACAGATTTTTTCACCATCCTCGCCTGCGAAGCAGTTTGAATATCTATCTTTTTCGCGCCAAAATTATGTTAAAAAAATGTTTTGCCATATTCCAAACTCGTGGACATGAGACATTATAGCTTGCAGTTTTCCAAAACAGCACTTATCATGGTAATGAAAAATATTTTAAATTAGTTATGTATTAAATACAGAGCAAATTTCTTTTTTTTTTAAATAAATTTACTACGACAAAAAATATAAATATTCAAAAAAAAATATCAGTTGCAGAAAGTCAAATATTCAAAAATGATTACAAACACCAAATTTAAAGTTTACATTTGTCCCGTATATTTGGGCAAGTGTCAATGCAAAGCTAATTTACAGATGCGTCAGAAAAATGGCTTTAAAATGAATGTAATACGTATTCCTGTTTTTTGTTCTATCAAGTTTCACTGATATATATGCAGTATTCCTGCAGTATAAATTTATGTTTTACTTCACTTTTAACGAATGCCGTTCAAAGGGAATGACAAAGGTCATTTACAAAGACATTTAAGTCTTCCCAAAATATTGAATCATTCTGAAGATGAATTTCTTAAAAGTTCGACGTTTGCCCTTGCCCCACCGTGTAAGTTGACAGGAGGGAATATTGTTTTTAACACTTTAAGGGTATACTAAAAATTTCTCATAAAAACTTTGCGTCCAGTTAAATATCAGTTCTAAAGTCTCGCTTTTCAAAAACGAAGCGAATCAATCATTTCATGTTAAGTACGTACTTGAATTGGTATGTAATAAAAAAGTACGATGGTTTGTTCAGAATTATTTAAAATAAAAAGCTCCCAGCTTCATTTCTAAATTCGTTTCAGTTGTGTTTTTGAGCCGAAGTAAAAATTTCTAGAAGAAAACATATTTTTCAATTTTTTTTACAGAAAAAGTTGAACGTTTGAACATGTTCTAATGTTCCTTGAATGAAATGTCGAATGCTACCTACATTAACACGAACTAAATATGGAAGTATTTTTGCGAATCTTTCAATTGGTTATATGATTCGATTGATAAAATACCAATCCGTGTCACATCTAGGCGTCATTTATTATCACGTGCAATTTAGCAAGAAAAAAACACATCAAACAGGCGCCTGATTGTTTAATTTTTCCAGCGATCAATGACCAGTATACTTTAGTTACACACTTGCGACGACGTTTGCTTGACCATAGAGACGAAAAACAAACCCCTCAACTAAAAGAAAATCTCTAAAAATGGATGCCATGACTTTTCAATTTCAGATTTTGGCCAAAAAAATGTATTTGTTTTATTCGATCGACAAAATGTCAATCTGGGTCTCATGGCGTCATTTATAACCATGTGTTGTACAAATGAGCTAGGAATTAAGTAGAAAAAAATCACTTCATGGCTTCATATCGCCACCCCTTGCATTGAAAATATTCTTGGTTGAGAAATACGCGCCAAAATATTCCCACTGATCAGTATGCTATGCCTGGGTTACTATCCTTTTACGACGTTGGCTCGACGCCTCGACCTAGGAGACGAAAAACAAACCGCCCAAAGGAAAAAAAAATCTCAAGAAAATGGATGTCATGACTTTAATTTGTTCCGAAAAACTACAAATTTTGTATGGAAGCCCCCCCTTCCGTAACTCGGATGGAGTTTTGACTATTACAGAAACCATCCCCGGCCTCAAAAACCCTCAGATGCCAATTTTGACGATGATCGGTTCAGTAGTTTCCGAGTCTATAGGGAACAGACAGACAGACAAACATTCATTTTTATATATATAGATGAGAGTCTTCATTAATTGTAATAGAAAGCGTCTTTCAATAAAATATATCATCTAATTGGGTTAAATCTTATTTCTCGATTCAAAAACTCATCTCATCATGTCAAAACGCTTACGTTTATCAATTTTTAACAGAAAAACCTTCGGGGATTGTAAAAATGTAGTCAAATGTTTATTAATTTTGAATGGGAGCCTCTATTTGGATTCGGAGGACTTTGAAGGTATTATAAAAATTATTCCCTGTCTTGAAAACGGCTACATACAAAATTCCGTGTTGATCGGTTCAGTAGTTATCAAAAATTGTTCAAGGTGTGTCATATTTTCATTAATTTTGTATGGGACCCCCCCTTCCTTTAAGTCGCAGCTGTTTGAAAGTATTTCAGATAAAGTCTGCTTCATTTAATATTGGAACAAATTCTTTTGCTCATTGTGGCGCTCCTAGTGGACGGATTTGGAAACTTTTTTCACCCACGTGTCGGGAAATTCATTACCTTTCACCATGTATTTATGTCATAACACCAAACGATAGCATTTTGTAAACAACCGCCATGGAAGCCGAACGGAGAGATCAAATTGTGCACAGTTTTCTTGAAAATCCATTGTTGTCGGCATCGAAGCTAGCTAAACAGCTTAAAATGCCCAGAAATACCGTATGGCGTGTTATCAAGCAGTACAAGGAAACATTGACGACGGCTCGGAAGCCGCATTCGAAGCGTCGGAGTGGAACTGTCGACCGGAAACTGCGTGGGAAAGTCATCAAGGCCGTCAAGAGGAATCCCAATCTTTCAAACCGCGATTTGGCCAATAAGTTCCAGGCCGCTCACAGTACGGTGCGACGAATTCGTTTCCGGGAAGGAATAAGGTCATTCCGAGCCAGCAAACAGCCAAATCGGACGCTGAAGCAGAACAATGTGGCCAGAATCCGTGCTCGAAAGCTGTACGACCAAGTGCTGACCAAGTTCGACGGATGTAAAGTCTGCTTCATTTAATATTGGAACACAAACAATTGCGTGTAGTTCAGTCATTTATTAACGAATTCATAATTCGTTTTTCATACAAATGTAGCATTTTCTTTACTCTTTCATAAAAAAAAAATAAAAAAAATTATTCATTGCTGTTTCGAAGAAATTCTCGTACTCGTACTCGTAAGAAAACTGTGCACAATTTGATCTCTCCGTTCGGCTTCCATGGCGGTTGTTTACAAAATGCTATCGTTTGGTGTTATGACATAAATACATGGTGAAAGGTAATGAATTTCCCGACACGTGGGTGAAAAAAGTTTCCAAATCCGTCCACTAGGAGCGCCACAATGAGCAAAAGAATTTGTTCCAATATTAAATGAAGCAGACTTTACCATCTCCGACCTCGAAAAATCCCACCTACCAAATTTCACATTGATCGGTTCAGTAGTTTTCGAGTCTATAGGGAAAAGGCAGAAAGACAAACATTCCCTTTTATTTTTATAGATTTTTTCACCTATCAAATCCACAAATCACTTCACGAAACTTTCAGAGGATTCAGAACAAGGTTCTGAAAATGATTTTGCGGCTTCCACCTTGGCACAGCACCGAAGATCTTCATCGGATTGCGGGCATTGAATCCATCGAAGAGATGACCTACAACATCATCTCCAACTTCAGAGGCGAATCGATGCAGTCTTCCATCGCAGAGATTCGTTCTCTCTACAATTAGTTTAATTTTAGGATAGTTTTAGTTTTTAGATGTAAGTACAAGTAAAGAAGTGAATATTGGTAATATTCTCGGACTTTCGAGTTGACGCGTTTCTTTAGGTTTTGTACCGCTGATTGATCACATTTCTTTGCCGCAGCATTCCATTTTCTTGAAAATCGCAATGGCCCTGTTGGCCTTACCATCCTTCTTGAAAACTCTCTTGACGATAGCCCAATATCGTTCTATGGAAGCTGGGTGCAGTTTTATGGGTTAATATCTTTCTCAACGAAATCTCATCGTTATCCTCAAACCATCTAAGAGTGGATTTAGCGTAATGGGTCGACGCCAAATCCGGCCAGAATAATGGTGGAGTCGTATGTTTCTTATATAGTGGCAGCAACCTTTTCTGCAAACACTCCTTTTGGTAGATATCGGCATTTATTGTTCCTTTTGTAAAGAAACTCGCCGACGTCAATCCGCAGGAGCAGATTGCCTGCCACACAAGCACTTTCTGGCCAAATTTTTCCACCTCAATCGACTTCTCGTGGTCACTCACATCCTCCCCAATAGCTGCAGTGTAGAATTGTGGTCCTGGAAGAGTACTGAAATCCTCTTTTACATAAATTTCATCGTCCATGAGAATGCACGCATCTGGCTTCTGCAAAATCCGATGATACAGCTTCCGGGCTCTAGTTTTGGCTCGTGATTTTTGTTCAGCCGTTTGTTTGGGCACTTTCTGCTTCTTGTATGTCTTCAGGTTATTCCGCCTCTTGATCCGTTGTACCATTTCGATCGATTTCCCAGCTTTTTTCGCCAAATCCCGTATGGACATAGATCGATTCCGGTTGATAAGGTTGATTACTTTATGGTCCAGATTTGGGTCAGATGGTCCTGGCTTTCTGCCTCTTCCTGGCAAATCATCAAACGTATAGTGTTCCCCGAACTCGTGGATGATGGATTTTACGCTCGCCGGATGAATGCCGAAACGTTTCGCCACTTCATTCATCGAGATGCCCTTCTCTCGCATCCAAGTGTCCAACACACGAATTTTAACTTCTTTTTTAATTCGCGACATTTTGGGAGGAACGAATGTTTCAAACCAAGGTTGCGAAATCTCATGAGATTAAGATTTTTTTGAGTGAGATTTTCCCTTTTTGAATCTCAGTGTGATGTTAGGTAATCTCATCGTTAGCATCACAAACGGTTCTTGTCTTGAATGTCGACGCCTTCTCAGCCTGAGAGTCACAGGCCGATGACATAGTGAGAGCGATGCGATGCGAATTGGCGAACGCAGCCAATGCGAACTCGAGCGGCGGAACAAATTGACATCTGCGTCGCCGCGTTGAGTATGTCAGGTTTAAGCGATTCGCATACATTTTCTTCAAATGTGGTTCGCCGCATTGAATCGCATTCGCCGGTTCGCATCGCATCGTATTCACTATGTCATCGGCCACAAGCAGAAAAACTACTTTTTTGAGGGCAGTGATGCCATGGAATAATATTTGTGCAAACTTTTGAATAATGAAACAAGTTTTCTAGTTAAGAAAAAGCTGAACATACCACAACTTTTAAGAACACTGTCAGTTACACCTGATGAATGTTAAAGAGCAGTTATACATTTTTAAAACATTTTTAAAACATTTTTAGAGAGAACATACTGTTAAAGTTCAGTATAATCAGGTTAATGATAAGAATTTGTTTGTTTCATTTCTGTCTTAAGCAAGGTTGCGAAATCTCATTAGATTGAGATTATATCAAGTCAGGTTTTTCCTTTTTGAATCTCTGTGTGAAACGTTAACGTTGATTGTGAATGAAAGTTTTCATTTTAAAACATCTTTCTGAAGAATGTATTATCATGACTTGTAAGAATTTGTTTATAATATTTCTGTCTTAGGGTAATGAAAGTTTTACAGGATGAGCAAAAGGTATGACCAAACTTAGCACTGAAATATGTAATTCTGATGTGATAAGTCTCGTTCGTATTCAGACGTTGATGCACAGTTTATACAATTTCATCATGGACAAAAAAACGCAAACATTGATATGCCCAAGCCCAAAATTCTTCAAAAAAAACC
>NW_026598541.1:0-25000 GCF_029784155.1 Uranotaenia lowii | reverse complement strand
GACTGTTGAAGCATACCAATAATAAACGCAACGCGGCTGCAGGAATCGTAACAGCTTTCAGTTACAAATAGTATAAAAATTTGGAGAAAAATCGAAATCAATTAAAACTCGGCTTAATTGGTCATTGACGGCATGCTCAAGTTGGAGATTATTATTTTAAATATTTGATTTCACCAACTGCTGTACCGGAGAAACTGTAAGTTTCAGTGCACGGGTACAAGCACGATTTTCCCGTGTGCAACATTGCGAGCATATTCAATAGTATGCTCTTCTAGGATTATTCTGCGAAAGCAAGTTAAAATTTCAATTAATGATCAAAGGAATATTGGGACTAAATTTACCAAAGGATTTGGCCGGAACCGGTAAGCAAGCATCATACGTTTGCGATAGGCATCATATTCGTTATCGTCAACTTCCGGATTATCTGCTGAAGCAACGCCTAATCCTTGGTTATTATCTCGTTGAGATGCCCTGTAAAAAGTAGTCGGCAGAAAATATCCAATTAGTAGATTGCCCGCTGACTGACTCAATTAAGGAAAGAAAAAAAATTACTTATTAATTGGATCAACGATTCCTGTTCCATCGGCGCCTAGTCCTTGGCCCTCCTTCCATCCAAGCTTTTGCAGCATTTGGAAACCAACATTATCCTCCCTCAGTTTGTACTCTTTGTAATCACTTAAATTCGGCTCTCGGTTATTCTTCTGAGCGTCGTACTTCTCCATGAACTTACGAAGCTCTTCTGGGGGCAAAAAATCACCAATATGATGTTTTCCTTCGGAATTTTTAGTAAGTTCCGTGGCCCACAACTGAGTTGCTTCCATCTCCTGGGATCGCAACTTGTGCTCCCATGTACCTCCATCGACATCCTCGTCCGAGTCATATTCGTATTTGAACTTTCCACTGGCAGCTAGTCTCTCCACCTCCTGACGTTTTCGCAACATATCCTGGTAAAGAAGATTAATTTTGAAATGATCTTCTGCTTTCTTCCAATCTTCCTCGGACAAATTTGTTGATCCGAAGTTTTGTCTAACATAAGCCAGCAATGCGGGATCTGTGCGATTAACAGAAGATAGTTTTGGTGCGTTTGTGCTTTGTTTTGAGGGTCCCGATCTGGGAGTTTCATTAGAAGTTGATGGTTTAGGGGCAGAACATTCATTGACAGTAGTTTCTGGAATTTTTTCTCCCCAACGACTTTTCCGTTTACGAGCTCCTTTATCATTTTCAGTTGAAACAGGAACCGAGTCATTTGGAGGCTGTGAATTTGATTTTACGTTGTTGCGAGCATTTTTAAAATCTGATTCTGACGAACTGTATTCTCCACGAGAATTAGTAGAAACAATTTTTGCTTGTTGGAGTTTAAACTTTTTATAATCTTCAAAGTTGGGTAAATGCTCATTGTCTTTTCTAAACTTTTCTAAAAATGCGTCGTACTCATCCCGCATTAGAAACTCCTCTAAACTGGAAGGCCGACATCGGTCATAAAACTTGGTAATTTCATTCATCCATGAAACCACTGAATTCATTTTCTCAGAATTTAACCTTTGATCTTCGTCGTTATTCTTCTCAGGGCAATTTCCGCGAACACCTCCCATAATTTGATCGCTTGTGAATCTCTCGTGAGCTTGTATTTTTGTCGACATATCTTCATAGAGCAGCCGGATTCTGAAATGCTCCTCCGCTTTCTTCCAACTCTCGGGACTAACTTCGATTGTGCCATAGTTTTGGAACACAAACTGTAAAAACCCTGGATTTGATCGAGAATTTGGGTGAAGATGTTGTTGGCCAAAATTCAAAAATTTGTGATCGGAGTTCTCGCTGCCGCTATTCTGAGAACCTTCTGCTGACCCTTTCGAATCTACAATTCCTTGAACTTCCGACGACTCAGCGTTGTCTCCCCACCGTGTCTTTTTCTTCTGACGCTGCTGCCTACCTGATTTAGCACCCATATTACTTCCACTTCTATCGCTACCATTGTCCTGTTTGCTATCTGAATTTTCACCGAAATCGTCCTCCGAGTCACTGGAACTTTTATCTTGAACGTTCCCAGCGTTCATCGTTTTCGTCTTCAGGTTTTTCAAGATGCGCTTCCGGGCCGCCCGGACATATTCTGTGTCCGAATCGGTCTCGGTGGTGGACTTGTCATCATAGAAATGATTTTCATCCCCGTAATAATTCGGTTGCATTTGCGGGGGCTCCAAAGAATGCTGGGCTTGGTCTGGAAGTTCTTCATCCATGTTTGTATCATCCAAAACATCTTCCGGATCGTATTTCGAATCATCGGCAGGACCCGAAACCGGACCTGGCGGTGTGCTAGTATCTAGCAGTTGCGGCGGTGGAGGCAAAACATGCTCGATTCCGGCCGATCGGAACAATCGAGCCACAATCATGTGCCGATAGTTTCTGTAAGCCTCAGACTGTTTATCGAATAAGAACCTACGCAATGAAAAGAACAGTATATGCGGGTTTAAAGAAAAACAATCCTCAATGCTTTAAAGGTACTTCACAGTATTAAGCTTCAGAAACGGTTGCGGGTGAATTTTCAAAATATCGACTAGTGTGAAACATGACCTGAGTGAGGTTGGGCGTTCTCGTGTGCTAGGCTTCCAATATAAAGAAAACTGGGTGCTCCTCATACAATTATTTAGTACCTGTTTATAGTTTGAACTAAGAATTCAATTTTCATTTAAAGCCAAATTCTGCTGAATCCTGCTTTAAAAAAATAAGAACCTAATTGTCGTGACTGAGGTAATAAAATTACTTAAATTGCTTGTATAAAAAAAGAAAGATTTTCATTTAAGAAGTACTCGGCTATATCTGAGGGAGAGCTTGAACTTGAAAAGACAATCATAATTTTTTCGTTAAGTTAAAAAAAGTTAAATGTTAAATTGTAACTGTAAATCACTAATATGGATTCATTTTTTCCTCTTAAAAACCAGCACCCAAAAAAGCCCAACAAACAACACTTAACGACACATGTTCTACCGCTCCTCGAACATCATTCGTTAAACTCCATTCAGCGCAGCGTTAGCTGGGTTCAATTTTCAAATGGAAACTATCCGCCACTTTACTTGTTTGATGCCATGCGTACTAGCATTCGCTTACGATTACCATATTTAGTTATAGTAGAGTAGGAGAAGATTATATATAATGAGAATAAGTAAAAAATTTACCACAGTGATGGATGCAACTCATTTTTACGTGTACTTAATTTTTCTTCATAAACATCACCTATATCGGCAACCAATTCAACCAACTCTTCAACTGTTGTTGGTAATTTAATTTGCTCTGAAAATACTATACAAAAATTATAACTAAAAGAACTACAACCATTGACAATTGTATTGCAATTGAAGCATCTGTCAGTATGGACTTTTTGATTTAAAAATCAAATCAATCATGATCATTACTAGTTTAACGTCCATCGCACAGTGATTCATTTGCATTTTATGAATGGCATGTTTCTTACCTTCAGAATTTTGAACAACCGCAACCTGTTCTGGCATTGGCGGTGGAACATTTATGGCAGTTTCAATCGGTTTTGGTGCCTCAACCATCACCATGTGCGGCGGAATTGAAGGCACTATGAGCGATGCCGATGTCATAGCAGCCATCATGGGAGCAGGCTGTGCTATGTTGTAGTATGCAGCAAAAGGAATCTCCATGGGCATGTTTGGAATTTGAGGAATAGAGGGTGGAGTTGGAGGCGGTGGTGGTGGAAGGGCCACCGGAACCAGTACAACATCATCCGGTTTGAGCTTCTTCTCGCTAGAAAATAATTTATAAAAATGTCGTTGAACCGGATCCAAGAAAAATAACTCATTCGAAAATAATTATGACTGATTATTAAAAGTAAGTAGGTACCTGCTTAGTTCCGATGCACCTTCCTCGGCTTCGTCTTCCGCGGGTCTCTTAACCTGAACTGGTGTCTCCTCTGGGGGCTTGACAAACTTTTCGCTTAACTTTTTGAAATTTTCCAAAAACGACCCATCATTGCTGAAAGGCAACTTTATCGTTCCTCCTGGTTTGTCCGGTTCCGTTTCATTGGTTCTGATGAAGAAAAAAAAACAGTATTTAAATCGCCATACTTACATGCATTACGCGAATTACATAAGCAAAAATGCGACGATAAATTATTGGAACTAGCAATTCGCACAATGGACACTTACTCTAGTGTGTTACTTTTGGTGGCCTCGGCAGCTATTTGTTTGGCCATTTGCAGGGTGCGCTGCTTTTCCAAAATTTGCTGCCGCTTTTGGGCGATAAGCTGCTCTTGCTTCGACATCTGGGCGATCCGATCAGATCTGGTAAAGTTGACACGGGGCATTTCGGTTTGTTTGTTTTTTTCGCGAGCAACAATCACTTCACGACTTTAAAGTGAAATAAATGCACCTTAACTAGACTAGCTCCTGATAATATAACTAGGAAACTTAATTTGAGCTTTACAATCTTCTCGGATGTTTTCAAATTTTCATTAGTAATCGCAAATTGATCACAAATGGCTGAAATGAAAACTCTACACACTTATTGCGGTCTATTTGGAAACAGGTTAGACTATTAGCAACTGTCAAAATGCATGGATGAGTAATATTTACTCACAAATGTGTAACTTTAACGAATTTTATACTCTTCTATTCTTATTTTAAGCATGGATTGGAGCTGCTCAAAATTCCTGTTTTTCATCTATTTTTCAAACAGAAATAAACTTTTTCAATTTCTCAGCCACATCGCATTGCTCATTGAAATCAGACTATAATACCATTTGTAAATTTAAGCCATTTGCTGAGTTTTTCGATAAATCCGGTCAACATTCGGAACTGAACTTTAGAGATGATCTACAACCCTGATTCGTGACATATTTAAGTAACTTTGCGCAATATTTACAATCGAGTACTTTGTACAGAACAAACAGACGAGACGGCTGCCCTTCTGAATCTGGTAGCCGAAAAATTTAGTTTTGTTTAAGTTACAAGTTATTATATGTATAAATATTTTATTTTAAATACCTTCGTAAAATGGCTAATCGGATACAGACAAAAAAATAAAGAAAATATTTTTTATAACTTTTCATTCATAGTTCTAGGGAAATAAAAACTAAACAAAAAGCATTATTCCGCATTTACGAAAGAAACCGTTTCTAGTCCTTGAGAAGCGGCCCTCAGTCGTTCCTCTTTCCTCAAACGCTTCTGTTTGGCAGTATCACCAGCATTATTCTTTTTCTTGCGCTTCATCTTTCCGTTGCAGTTTTTCGCTTGTTCAACGTTATCATCGTCATCGTTCTCATCTTCGCTATGATGTTGACCATTCGTTAAACTATTCTGCTGTTTGCTCTGTTTACTTTTAGAGCTCGTGTTTTGATTTTTCTTTTCGTTATCATTTTTGATGGGCTCCAGCTGGAGAAATTTGCAAAGTCTCAAATAGTGACACATAGTTTGGGAATTCAAGTTCACGCGGCGAAGCTTTTGTACTAGCGATCCAGCTTGTTTCCAATTCAGGACGGTAAAGTCTTTTTGCTGCCGTTGAACGGCGTTTAGCTCTAGCAAAAGTTGGACAAGTTCACTGAATTCGTTTTGAGCTACTGTATCGGCAGCCGCGAGTCCCTCCATGTAGGGGCTGATTTGATTGCCTATGTGTTTAACTGTTTTCAATGTCTGTGGCAGGCTACTGTTTATAAGCCGTTTGTTTCTCAGAAGATCCTTTAAAAGTTGTAGGGTCTGTGCTCGGCGAATAATTCGGACTTGGACGTTGAGGCCATTTTCAGCTAACACTTTTGCCAATCGCCAATTAGCAGCCCAGTTTAACTTGAACAGCATGCTAAATACGTTCAGCGAGAGTGGTGGATTGCGATCAGCAATGAAAACCTTCAGATATTCACAGAAGACCTCAGCGATACTAGTATCACTATTGTTTTCGTCATTCTTCTCTATAAGTTGTGCACAAATCACGATGAATTGGCAGGCTTTCAATAGATATTGATTTTTGTCCGGAAACGATGGGCCTTTGGCTACTTTTTCCATTAAATCCTTGAGGATTTGAACGAGTTGTTCAGAAGATACATCTTTTACATCGACGTTGGTTTGTTTGACTTTGATAAGATTATTGAAAATGCAACGGTAGCGTTCCAGAATTTGTTTGTATTTTGTTTCCTTGATTGCCACCGGAAGCATCTCGAAAATGTATAGCATTAGCTCCAGGCAAACTATCATGTTGGGACTATTCTTCAGGTAAATATCGATCAAATCGAAGACTCGCATGCGGAAATGTGTAAGCGTTGTATCAACCTTCACATCTTCCTTCGTTGGCTTAGATTTTTTGGATTCCTTGAACATCTTGAAGGCTGCCGCGAGTGCTGCATCTAGTTTTTGTCCGTCCTCTTCTTTCATGTTATCCAAATCGACAGATTCCGTGTCTGTTTCCGGGTGAGCACCACCGAGGGCTGCCTGTATGGCCATTCGCATTTTATCCGTTACTTTTTCATTTTCCTCGTCGTCATCCGAACCACTATCTTCATCTTCGTCCTCGTCGACGTCTTCACTCCCGGAAAAGTTCTCGATGTCACTGGAAAAGAAAATTTTGTTTTATTGAAACGAATTAATTTAATGATGACTTATTGGCCCAAAAATGCGTTGTGCAAATTTTGTATTGTATTTAATGAATTTTAGTAGCTCCAAAGCGCTTAAAATTCATTATCCGTTGATAATAAGAAAAGGTGGCAATTGAAATTATGAACCATAACTTCCATAAGGGACCAAGAACTTGATTGTGTTTATCATAAATCTATTAAATTTCTTAACCAAAGAGAGAAAAAACAATCACAAATTCTTAACAATTTCATGGCAAATATATATGTATTTTACACGTAAAATTTATATAAACAATTTTAAGAGTGCGATAATGAAAAAATGATGAAATAAAACAAATTAATTAAAATAAAATAATAAACCATAATGACAATAATAACCAAATTTACAAAAATGGTAAAAACGGACACACAGCAAAAATAAAAATACTACCTAGCGCAAAAATTACAAAAAAAAGAATAGAAATATGATACAAAGAGCAAAAATGTAAATAAAGCACATTGTATGGCCGAAATTAAGTTTCAACTAGCAGTCAGCCTAGTTAGTGCAAAAGAATAACTGAACTGGACTGGACTAAATACTTTTATTTAATACTTTTTATCGACTTTTTTAACTTACCTTTGTGAACCGACGCCACTTGTATCATCATCTTCACTGTCAGCTTCTTCGTCCGTTTCCATTTTATCTTCACCATCTACCGAACCAGAATCCTCGACGCTCAAAGGATTGGTCTTATCCTTCAGGTTGACAACCGAAAGAATTTGATTGAACGCCGTCAGTGTCATCTCCTCGGATAGATGCGGAAAAACGTGTCCGATCACTTTCCGCAACAGGTGCGAGTTTTGCGACATCAAATTCAGAAAGAGATCCACAACAACTTCGATCCACTGCGGTTCTGCATTCGTTCCATTCTGGTTGATCTCCATTTTGCCGCAGGGCTTGGATTTTTTCTTGCCCTGGATACGTTTCATGACGCTTTCCAATTCAGCAATCGAACTGGCGGCCACTTCTGCTTCACTAAACAAATGAAGTCCCATGTACATCATCAGGATTTGGAACACATTGCTCAATTTGTTGCTCTGCTTTTCTTTTTTCGTTATCGAATTGAACATACGTGTCCAGTGTTCCATGTGGATATCGCTCAAGGGAGCTCGAAGCGATTTGGTTCCCGATTTTTGGAAAATAGCCTGAATATACTCCACCAGTACAAGCAGAAAATCTTTCTCATCGGAAAGTTTTGAATGTTTTTGTTCCAGGCAATGGAAAAATATCGACTTCATGATTGGCACGATATCGGACGAAATAACTGATTCTTGATTCTTAACGCTTTTAAGAACTTTTCTTCCATCCGATGAATAAAAAAGACCAAGATTAAGATAAAACTTCACAGTATCCATGCGCCATTCACTATCCGTTTGAATATGGCGATTAGTCAGTAGTTTTTGCAACGTTTGAGCAGCATGAACTCTCTCGGAATTCAACACCTTTTCGTTATCCTGCGATAAGATCAGCTTTTTCAAAATCTCAGCGACTGCCTTGACGGATTCGGCATTCATCGTTGACAGTAAGTTTTGAATAAGTTTGTTTGGTGCGTGCTTTTCAATCAGAATACTACTGGGAGAATTGACCAATTTTTCAAAAATTACTAACTTCGAATCTTCTTCAACTTTATCGAAACATACGGACAGTGCAGTGAAAGCTTCTTGATACAGCTCCCGTACATCTTCGCTAAGTTGGGCAAAGTTTTTTGTGTTCTTAATAACCATCTGTAGCAATCCGGGACTTAGGAGAGCTGGGATTGAAGAATAATTGTCAAGCTTGCCTAAAATCGTAATCAACACCCTCAGTGTTACAATATCCTTGTATTTGAGCTCAGTGTCTTCATCTTCGAGCAGAATCGGTTCAACACCGGTGTCCCAGAAAGCTGCTATTTTGCCTTGGTTCACCAAAACTTCAATCACGAAATCGTACAACGGATGATTGATGGTGAGAGTGTTCTGAATTTCCCACAGTAATTTTGCAATGAAACCGAAGTTTTCCTGATGCAGCAAACTGGAACATCCAAAGTTGGTTTCAAAATATTGTTGATTAACAGCTTTCCGATGTTTTGTAGTCGTCGCCAGTAAAAAGTAAATGGTATCCATCGTGTGTTCTTCCTTGGATACGTTGAGCACTGGTTCCAACACTGGCCACATCACCTTGCCGAACTTCTTGGTTTCAACCTGTGAAAGGAAATAAAATTATTTAAATATTCTTTTAAATTCAATCATGTTTCCTATACACAAAAATTCTAGGCAACATACCCTTTGTACAAGTTCGCTCAGATAGCTCATTGCCAGCGGGGTAACTTGTTTGTGCATTCCTTTCTTCAACGCCTTCACAACCATTTGCAGCTCATCTTCGGTGGCACCTTCCTCGATGAGACCGGATATGATGATCGCCCCACAGACGGATACTTTTCCTACCCGCAACTCCAACTTTACTTGTTTCCTATCTTCACCTTCATCTTTGTCCGAATCTGAGAGTTCTGATTTCATCAAATTGAACAATTCTGTAACGGACGGACTCGCTTCGGTTCCCTTTACCTGCTGCAGGTACCCAACCAGAGCCGTAAAATATCCTGCCCGAGAATCATTGTTATTCGAACCTACGCCGCGAACCAATCGCTTCAAAGCGTAACTGCGTTCCTTTTCCTTGAAACATTTAATTAAAACAAACCCAATTATGAATCCACAATATAGAGGTTATATCACGAGTGGGACACTTACCTTATCGTCATTCGCTAGGAAGGCGAGCAGCTCAGCTGCTCCGCGGACACGAATCGCCTCATCTTGGTTGATAAATTTCTCGAAAAACTTAAACACAGCCTTATCTATCGGTTTCCTTCCGGTGCTTTCGGTATTTGCAGTCATTTTGCAAAATAAAACTCGCCAAAGGCTACCACATGCGGCCGAGAAATTAGAAACGAAAGTTCAGGCTATCGAGTGTGGATTATTCGAAAACACGCTTTCAAAACACGCACCGCATAAAAATACACGACTGACAGCGACACCGCGTGAAAAAGACGGCACTGACAGTTGGAAGAAAAATCCCTTTTCGGTTTTCCAGAATCGAGGGACAAACCGCTGCGGTTAGTAAAATCAACACTCAACCGAAAAGGAAACTTTAAATTCACCTGGATTTTCACGTAGGCGCTCATTTTCGCCTGACTTACATGAACCACTTACGGCGCGTTCGTAAATTGATTTTTTTGGGTGATGCATCAGTCGATTGATTTATTTGGTAGATGTCAAATCACTTTCCATATGCTTTTGCATACGTTTGTTAGGAATTTACGAACGCCAGCATCGATAAAAAAATCACTTCGATAGAAAAAATCAATTTACGAACACGCCGTTAGAAGCTAATACAAATTCACTTGATTTGTACGTGAAATTCATATAGCCGTTTGCTGCCAATACAAAGACACATTCGAACTACGTGAAAATTCAGTGATCCGCCATGTACAAAGGGATTTGGTGCATTCTATGTGATGTTCACGTAGCTCTGAATAAATTGTTCACGTAAAATCTATGTGAAAGAATACAGACAATACTCAATATGGCCTCCATTCAACAGTTGGTGCTGGCAGTTAAAGCAATTACGGATGATAAAGAAGCTGATTTTCCGTAAGTAATAAAAATTTTATTGTGTGATTGTTGTTTACATATTTTCCTTTTTAAACAGAATTTGGAATTTTCCAGCTAGGATGGGCAGACAACCACCAAAGGATCATCCAACGAATTTAATGCGACAACATTGTGAGTGAAATAAATTAAATAAGTGAAGTGTAGTGTTATTTAAGATAAGTGGAGGTATACATTTTATAATTAGTCGAAACAATAAAATGCGTCTGCAAAACCAAAACATTTTTATTAATTTGTTCAGAAAAGACTCACTACGTTCATATTTTAATAAAATCTATGTGAAATACATATACGATCTACGTGAACGATATGCCCTTCAAATGGAGCTCACCTACAACACATATGAAAATTATGTGAATTCTGTTTGCTACGCGAGTTTCGTTTGCTATCTGAAATTCACGTAGGTTTCACATGATTTTCAGGGTGGCAAAAATCTATGTACATTTTCACGTATACGCTGAAGTGAAAAGTTTTTTCGGTGTATGTCCGATCATGATTCTGGTTATATGCATTGAGAAGATAAAATAAAATTACAAAATGTTTTTTACCGACCCCCGTCTTTTTACCAAGGGGCTGAAGAAAACAAAAATTCCCGTACCAAGTTTTCAGTCAAGAAACCCACAGGAAGAAGAAAAATGAAACGAGTGAAACACGTATAGGGGCAACATGGCGTCCTCATTGCAAAAATTTCAACCAGAGGCAATTTTTTAATAATCCTTAAAATGATATCTGCGGCTCGGGAATGTCAATCAAAGGTGTCGTGTCAGTATTTGATCACGAACGGTACGCGATCCGATGTTGCATGAAGATGATGTAAGAATAAAAGTGGAGTCAGTTTGTAGTAGACTGCCAAGCAAGTTACAGCTGTTTTTTATTGTGAGTCAAGTGCGAGAAAGTCCTTAACACAAAAGTGGCGACGAGGGTGATTGAACCCGTGTGAACCTGGATTTTTTTTTTAAAAAGCGTAAAAGCGTACGAATCTGAAACCGTAAATCGAGTTGTGGGTTTCTGTTGTAGCGCTGAAAAGAAAATCTTTTGATTCATTCTGGATCTGTGTAACCGGTGCGAAACAGAAATCAGATAAGTTTGTGAAACCAAAACGGGAACCAAAGCGGAAAGTTTTGTGCAAAAATCATCGATAAAGAAAGGTGAAGATATTCGGTATTATTCGAAGTGCCATTGTTCTGATTTCGCTTATAAAATTGGATACCAAGCTCGGAACATTTTTTCGCCGCCATCGCGTTTTCCGGCGGGATTGATCTCAACTGTAAAGCGAGAAATTTCTCGTGAGTGTGGGAGAAATAGCTGAAAAGGTGAGTTACCGTTCAAGTTCATTTTGGTTCTCTGGAAACATTTATTGTTGTTGCTGTAAATCGAAATTGTATCGTGTGCAACTGTGCAACAAAACCGTGTGACGAAATAAGGTATCTATGTTGCGCTACACTTTACAGCTACATTAATTTTCTAGACTAATAAATCTTAAAGGTTTATATATTTTTTTATTTTTCAACAGCAAAAAAAAAATGAACACTTTTATTGGGTCAGTTGAACCGTATGTTCCGGGTTCCTCATTTGCGGATTACGCCGAACGCTTGGAATACGTTTTCAATTATAATAATGTGCCAGAGGCAAGCAGGAAATCGCTTTTTATCACTGTTGGCGGGGCTACTGTCTTTAGTGAAATAAAGAAGTTATTCCCTGGTGTGGATTTAAATACACTGCAATATAACGATGTTATCAACCGCTTAAAAAATCGTTATGACAAAACAGATGGTAGAATGAAAAGGAAAGAAAAGTTTTATGGAAGAGTTCAAGGAAAGGATGAGATGGTAGAAGATTTCATATTGGACGTAAAACTGTTAGCTGAAAGCTGTGGATTTGGCCCAGAAGAAAAAGAAAATCAAATCAGAGATCGCATTGCCCTAGGCGCTGCTGATTTGAAAGCTAGAGAACGGATTTACGAGCTGGAAAATCCAAGTTTAGATGAAATCGAAAGGATTTTGATTTCTCGGGAACAGATGGCTAAACATACATTCAGAATTGAAACAACGGAGAGAGTAAGCGCCATTGAACGGATCGGTCGCCGATGGAGTGATGATCGAGTCGATTGGAGAAGGTCTAGAGATAGCGGTAGGCGAGAAGTGTATCCATCTCGCGATCGCCAAAGCCGATTCAACTATAGACAACGAGATCGGTCATACTCTCGGGACCGATCCAGAGGAGGTGTTGTGTGCAGTTTTTGTAACATGAAAGGGCACATAAGAAGAAATTGCTTCGAGAGAAAGAAATCTCAGCAATCAATACGATTTTTGGATGATTCAACAGAAAACGTGTCCCCAAGCTTCGATTTCAAGCGATCCAAAAACCCTGATCCAACTGATTCGGATGATGAGTTGCAATGCTTGTCAATTAAGGTAAATGGTCCTGTATTTATTTATGTAATTATTGGTGGGGTAAGATTTCGCATGGAAGTCGACAGTGGATCAGCTGTTTCAGTGATCAGTGAACAAATGTTTCGCGAAAAGCTTTCCAATCATGATTTGGAAACTTGTAACAGAAAATTGTCAGTTGTAGACGGGGCGAAACTAACAATTTTAGGTTGCTTAACAGCAAAGGTTTCTATTAATAATTTGACACATAACGTAACACTAATTGTGTTGAAAAGTGCTTGTAATTTTATTCCTCTTATTGGACGAGATTGGCTCGATATTTTCTTCGGAAACTGGAGAGAAAATTTTACAAACTATTTGTTTATAAATAATGTCAATATACTAAGTAAAAATGAACGAATTATTGAAAATATTAAACAAAAATTTGAAACTGTTTTCAATAATGATTTTTCAAGACCTATAGTAGGATACAGAGGCGACCTTGTTTTCAAAAAAGATCGTCCAATATTCAAAAAGGCTTATACAGTACCTTTGAGGCTTAAGGAAAAAGTTATTGAGCATTTAAGTTCTTTGGAAGACAGTGGTATTATAACGCCAGTAAAAGCCAGTGAGTGGGCATCGCCTGTGATTGCAATTGTCAAGAAGGACAATGATTTGAGACTGGTTATAGATTGCAAAGTCTCGGTTAATAAGATTATTGTGCCAAATTCATATCCCCTACCTCTGGCTCAGGACATTTTCTCAACATTATCAGGAGCAAAAGTGTTCTGCTCTCTCGATTTAGCGGGTGCATACACACAGCTAGAATTGACTGAACATGCTAAAAAGATAATGATTATTAATACAATTAAAGGTCTAAACAAGTATCATCGGTTAATTTATTATCACTCCGATTCCTGATAGTTTTCCGCATTAAAGCAACTGCTCTATTTCCAACCATTTCCACTGAATTTCTTCAATTCACACACCGCATTAAAGCGTTTTGTTCACCTGCTACATTGCAGAATGGAATCAGACTTTTCTTATTTCCCGCATTGAAGCGACTGATCCATTTCTAATACATTTTCCTGCTCTTTCGCAGAATGGCGTCAGACTTTTCATTTTTAACCGCATTGAAGCGACTGACCCATTTCATATACATTTTACCTGCTCTTAAGCAGAATGGTGTCAGACTATATTTCTATCCGCATTTAAGCGACTGACCCATTTCTGACTCATTTACCCTGCTTCTCTGCAGAATGGTGT
This sequence comes from Uranotaenia lowii, assembly GCF_029784155.1. Lineage (NCBI taxonomy): Eukaryota > Metazoa > Arthropoda > Insecta > Diptera > Culicidae > Uranotaenia > Uranotaenia lowii. The sequence continues at coordinate 11,101 of NW_026598541.1, read as the reverse complement.
CAGACTTTCTGTTCTATCCGCATTTAAGCGACTAACAACCATTTCAAAATACACAAAACTTCTACTTTCTCTCTTTTTTTTCTTTTCACATAATACTCACCCGTGGGATTCTATATCCTCGTCGCCAATGTAGTATCCCTCGTAAGAGTCGCGTCCTGCTCGTCGCTCGTACAGCATACGACTGACTCCCGATGGCTCGGTATCGTTTACTCGTTGTTCCTTGTGCACATACACCTACATTTGTATCGAGGTGATTATTCACCGGGTTGTATTCACCGGGGTGCTATTCACAGGGTTGTCATCATTAGTACGATACTACAATCAGGTGTGAGGTCTTGAACCCATTGGTGATTGTAAATTTCGAAAGACTACTTGAGCAAAATTTTCAAACCAGATTTATGTCTATATACCATGTCTTCATGTCCATGCAGGTAAATCCTTCTTCGTATTCTCCAACTCGTGTTTACATCCCAGACTACGACAACTCTTCTGTCCAGTTTGATTTGTCTATTCAGCAAGAAATTCGTGGAATACCGGACTCCCACCGCCCACTTCTGATTCCCAGAATTTTCGATGCTAAATATAGACACGTCGATGCTGATAAAATGTACTTTACCGATGGTTCACTTATAGAGGAATCAACAGGATTTGGAGTGTTCAACGAAATGTTCAGCGCATCTTATAATCTCCAGTCACCATGCTCTGTGTATATAGCAGAGTTAGCAGCAATTTTTTGGGCTTTGGACACCATCGCTTCACGGCCTGCGGGACACTACTATATCGTAACAGATAGTCTCAGCTCTGTTGAAGCAATCCGCTCAATAAGACCGGGAAAGCACTCACCGTTCTTCCTTGAGAAGATACGGGATATTTTGAGTGCTTTAACAAGACGTCGCTTCTCCATCACCTTTGTTTGGGTTCCCTCCCATTGCTCGATAGTGGGTAATGAGAAGGCAGACTCTCTGGCAAAGGTGGGGGCGACAGAAGGCGACACGTATCAGCGTGAGATCGTCTTCAACGAGTTTTTCTTTTTAGTTAGGAGAAATTCTCTTGTCAACTGGCAGCGCAAATGGGACGAGGGTGAGTTGGGTCGGTGGCTTCACTCGATTATCCCAAAGGTAAGCCTTAAACCCTGGTTTAATAGATTGAACTTGAGTCGGGATTTTATTTGTATATTTTCCCGTCTCATGTCCAATCATTATTCCTTAGACGCGGTACTCTATCGTTTTGACATTGCTGGCAGCAATTTGTGTAGTTGCGGCCAAGGTTACCATGACATCGAGCATATTGTCTGGTCGTGTGAGGTCCATCTTGTCGCCAGAACGAATTTATTAGACTCCCTTCGGGCCCGAGGAAAACCACTTAACGTTCCAGTGAGAGACGTGCTAGCTGTGCTAGACTTGGACTACATGTTCGAAATTTACCTTTTTCTAAAAGCTATCGATCTCCGTCTATAATTCTTTTTATTTTCATATTTCCCTTTCTATCATCTTTTTCTTTAAACTCAAAGTGTTAAGCTAAGCAAACAATTGTAAAAACAAAAACGATTTTGGCTCCTTAAAACCTGAAGGTATGAGCCGTTTCAAATAAAGAATTATAAAAAAAAAGTATCATCGGTTGCCACAGGGAGTGTCCTCATCCGCTAGCATTTTTCAATCGGTGATGGACCAGATATTGAACGGATTACAAGGAGTTTCGTGCTATCTAGACGACTTAATTGTTTCTGGGAGGGACCAGAATGAATGCGAAATTAGGTTATATCAGGTTTTGGAAAAGCTAGAAGCAGCCAACATTAAAGTTAAATTCAAAAAGTGTAAGTTTTTCGTTGAAGAGTTGACGTTCTTAGGACACATTATAAGTAAAGATGGGCTTAAACCTTGTCCTGATAAGATATCAACGATTGCAAAAGCAAAACCGCCAGCAAATCCGAACGAACTCAAGTCGTTCTTAGGATTGATAAATTTTTACGGTAAATTTATACCAAACCTGTCTTCTAGACTAAACTGTTTTTATAAACTTTTAAAAAAAGATTCCAAATATATTTGGGATGAACACTGCAGCCTACAGTTTGAAAAGTGTAAAACATATCTTCTGAAATCTAATGTTCTTGAATATTTTGACCCAAAAAAGCCTCTGATTGTAGTGACGGATGCTTGTAATCATGGATTGGGTGGTGTTCTTGCTCATGTTGTAGATGATCATGAAAAACCTATAATGTTCACTTCTTTCAGTCTCAATGATGCTCAAAAGAAGTACCCGATATTACATCTAGAAGCACTGGCTGTAGTAACTTGTATTAAGAAATTTCACCGTTATTTATACGGGCAAAAGTTTGTTTTGTACACCGATCACAAACCTCTGCTAGGTGTGTTTGGAAAAGAAGGAAAAAACTCTATTTTCGTTACCCGCCTTCAGCGTTATATAATGGAACTTTCCATATATGATTTTGAGATAAGATACAGGCCATCAAATAAAATGGGTAATGCGGACTTTTGTTCGCGATTTCCTCTCTCTTGTCCAGTGCCACGAAGTTTGGATAAAGAATATGTGAAAAGTTTAAACTTCTCAGAAGATTTGCCATTAGATTTCAGGTTGATTTCGACTGAAACTAAAAAGGATCCTTTTATATCAAAGGTGTTTGATTTCATGAATCAAGGCTGGCCAAAAAGAGTTGATCGCGCTTATAAGGATGTAAAAGCACAAGCACATGATTTGGAATTACATTCTGGTTGCCTTCTTTTTCAGAAAAGAGTAGTTATACCAAAATCCTTGCAACAGAACATTTTGAAGATGTTACACTCGAATCACGCTGGTATGGTAAAAATAAAGCAGTTAGCTAGGAGAGTTGTTTTTTGGTTCGGTATCAACGCGGACATTGAAAGATATGTAAAAAATTGTGAAACTTGTAATCGCACACAAGTTGTTTCAAAAACTAAAGTTTTTTCATCTTGGATACCTACTACTCGTCCCTTTAGTCGAATACATGCAGACTTTTTCCATTTAGGCGAAAAGGTGTTTCTGTTGATAGTAGATTGTTTCTCGAAATGGATAGAATTGGATTATATGCAATTCGGAACAGATTGTAAAAAAGTTTTAAAAAAGTTCACTAATGTATTCGCTCGGTTTGGTTTACCTGATGTCCTCGTAACAGACGGAGGTCCACCCTTTAACTCTGCTGAATTTGTCAAATTCATGCAAAAACAAGGTATAGTGGTTCTCAAAAGTCCACCGTACCATCCGGAAAGTAACGGTCAGGCAGAAAGGACTGTGAGAACTGCGAAGGAAGTTCTCAAGAAATTCTTCCTTGATCCACAAACAAGGAGTTTGGATATGGAAGAGAAAATAAACTATTTTCTGATCAATTATAGAAATGGATGTTTAACAAAGAGTGGAAGTTTTCCATCTGAGCATGTTTTATCGTTTAAACCAAAAACAATATTGGACTTAATAAATCCCAAGAATCATTACAAACAAAATTTAGTTCCAAATCAAACGGTTGTAGGCCAAAGAGCAGATACCACATATAAGCAGCAACAACAACAACAACATTCCACATATAAGCACGTTGAAAAGTTAGATAGATTTGATAACTTGGTCATGGGGGATAAAATATGGTATCGAAATCACCGAAAGGATTTCGCTCGTTGGTTGGAGGCAGTTTTCATTAGAAGATTGTCACTAAATGTTTTTCAAATCTCAGTTAATGGCCACATTTCATCTGCACATCGTAATCAATTGAAACTAGGAACTGAAAGACAAGCTTCGAACAATATATTATTCAAAAGGGTCAACAAAAAAAGATTCCGGGAAGATGATGAAGAACCTGATTTTGCTGGATTTCCTGACGAAACTTACCCTGAAAGTTCCGGTTTTGATAATGTTCTAAGAAATGCTAATAATGTAATTACAGGTCTCAGAAGATCAGAGCGGATAAAAAGACGATGTAAAGATGCTGTCCAAGGGCCGCCGAGGAATTTCCAGAGATGATTTATAATGAGAGTGCATATGGTTTGATTATTTATAAAATTATCGGATTTGTTGAATTATTAAGTGAGCACTTGCCAAATGAATTGAATATTGTTATTTAAAAATGTATTTCGCTGCATATTGTCATAAACGTTAATTAAAGGGTGGAGGACTGTCATGTCAGTATTTGATCACGAACGGTACGCGATCCGATGTTGCATGAAGATGATGTAAGAATAAAAGTGGAGTCAGTTTGTAGTAGACTGCCAAGCAAGTTACAGCTGTTTTTTATTGTGAGTCAAGTGCGAGAAAGTCCTTAACACAAAAAAAGGGATCTTTGGTAACATTAATAAATTATGGTTGGGCACAAAATGCAGAGTTTTCAGCATAATCCTTGTAAAAATTGATTCTAAATCTGCAGTATGACAACAACAGATGCGTTTGGCAACCAAAATGTTACCCTATTGCGAATCTGTTATGGGGTGAAGTTTTTAATTTCGGGAACCACACTGACGTTCTGGTACCAAAAAATTGGTACGGTGCGTTTGTATGCGATTTGACAGCTGGTTCAGTCCTCTGCTTTTTACTGCGTGATATTTCTATTGCCATATTCGTTTTCATCCTGGTGGTGCACCGGTAGTGCACCAAGTGCTGTCAAAGCGTTTTTTTTATATGAAGATGACAGCAGTTGGTGCACAACCATCTTTCCACCAGATGAAAACGAATATGGCATATGTGTTGTATTCTTTCTCGTGCTTCAAACGACTTTGGAACGCACGCAAGCCCCCTGTGTATGCCTTTTTTTTTGAATTTTGAAGGATCTATAGAACGAATCATTCTTTCAATCTAATGAATTCAGAATTCAGACAGGAAATTATCTAAACTTTATAAAATATTTTTTGTCATTGAAGTTTGCTCGCGTTCGGAAGTATTCGGTGAAATCATTAAATGTGCAAGCAAACATCCGTCAAAAAAGGGATTTTTCAAAACTCGCGACAACACTGGAGCATAAGCATAAATCCAGCGTGAATTTCAACAACAACGCCCCAATTGTATTGTTTAGTTAGGCATTTGATAGAACTTATATCAAATGTACCCGACAACGGGTCCACAGTCGGTCTGACAATTCCAAGTGCAGATTCGTGTGACTTTTTTGGTCGGTGTCAGTGTCGAAAAAGTCTTGCGCTTTCAATAGCAAATATGGCAGGCAGAGGTGGACATGATAATAATAGGTAAATAAATTGTCTTTTTCACCAGAAAAATCACACCTAATGGCACGGAAAATTGCGTAAAACTATAAGTTTAGTGGAAACCCTTCCACCGCGAGTGATTCCGATCGTGCCGGGCTGGAAAGTGCAGTGAAAATCAACATTTGAAAAAATGTGTTCTCGTGGTGCGATTTTTTTTCCGAATGTTTCGCAGATTGGTCCTTTTCCCCTTCTGAGCAGGCTGACTAGCTAGTTAGCTAGCTTATGAAGCGGCGCCCTGTCGGCGAAATGCAAAATTATGTACAGGAAAATGTGTTTTTTTTTCTTCTCTATATTCAGTGGCAACGGCCACCGATAAATGAACTTTTGCAAAAGTATTGGAAAAGAAAAGCAACAGTGACGGGAAACAAACAAAAATGGTCTATAAATACTTTAGTCTCGCGAGGAGCAAGACTCGGTCCCTCGCCGTATCACACATTTCGATACCACGATCAATGACGATGATAAATCCGGCCGATCTTAGTTTTTCTCTTTGCCACCCCACTGATGATGGATATTATTGCCGGGAGAGATCGTGTCATCCCAAAAAGTTGGAGCAAAAATAAAAACACGACTCGCCGAATAGTTGCATAATGATTTGTTTACCCCAGAGATAGATATTTTCGAACCTATCAATCGATTCCCGAAAGTGCCACTACCCTAATGTGATAACAGGTTGCAAAATGGCAATCAGCAACATTTTGAATTCCGTTATTTTACCTAATTTCTTTATCGGAGCTGTTACAAAACAGCCGAATCAAACTGCTTGATCGCGTAATTGCTCCTCTTTTTTTGGTACTCTTCGGTTGGATGCAAAAATATTTAATAAGTTAGATTTTTTACGGATTTTTTTATTTAAATTTTGATTCAAAGTTTTATTTGAAACGTTATTTGAAGGCATTTGTAGATGAATGACAGATTGCTTTTAAATTCCCGAGAAAAAATTTGAAGGCTTAATTTTGTTTTTTAATTTTTTCACCAAGAGGAATTCAAGTTTTTTTTGGTAAAACAGTTGCAATTTTTTGCCATTCATTTTAACAATTTTATTTGATTATTTCAGAAAGATAACATTTTTCTTAAATCAGAGTTTGCGTTTTTGATCAACACTTCATATTTATGAAGATTTTATTTAAAGGATTGCGGAAAGAATCATACCAAGTAAATTATTTTTTATCTCACTATCAACCCGACGCGTTTGATGCGTAGTTTGAACAACACTAGCCGAATTTTTCTTTTATTCAAATATTTAAATTTCGAATCATAAACGTGTGGATATTTTTGAGTGATAGTTTACAAAAAGTTAACTGTTTTTTTCGTTTCATTCTTAAAAATCAAAGAAAAAATAAAGTTTAATTATTATTCTTAATGCAAGTAATGTTTGTTAATGAACATTGTGTGGTTACCTGCACATTTTTGTTTCAGATTTGAATCAAAAAATTATTGAATAAATTTAAATGAACTATTCTGGCCTTGATTTTGATTTTGTAACTCTACTCATCGTTCACAAATTTTAACATTTTCAGTTTTTCGATTTTTTTGAATACCTAGTTTAAGTCATATGAGGTGACTTTTCTTTCTATTGTAGAATTTATAGTAGTTGACCAATCTAAAGTATCTAAAAGCATTTAACAATCTGAAGTGTCTTAATATTGCGCAGTTTGAGAAGACAGAATAACGTCTTAAGATGCCAAATACTAATGAGGCTGAATTCATTCCCCTTTTCTTAACAGATTTGGTGGTGAGCGGCCCCGCAGACCGCTTCCTACGGAACCGCCCTACATCGCGTACGTGGGCAACTTGCCGCAGGGCGTGGTCCAGGGCGATCTCAATAGAATATTCGCCGACTACACGGTGAAAAACATCCGCCTGGTGAAGGACAAGGAGACGGACATCTTCAAAGGCTTCTGCTATGTGGAGTTTGCCACCCTTGAAGAGCTGAAGGGTGCGCTGGACATGGACGGGATGATCGTACTAAATGATAGTACGGCCACCCTTCGAATTGACATAGCCGAGCAGAAAAAGAACGACCGGTGAGTGTTTGAATTTGAAAAATAAAGTAAGATGAATAACATAATTTTTTGACTAATTCCAGCGGGGGCTTCAACAAGCGGGGAGGCGTCGGTGGTGGTGGAGGTCAACAGAATCGCGGACCTGGAGGTAATTTTAACAATAAGGGCGGGAACCCGAACAACAATCGACAAGGTGGCGATAGGAATTATGGCAATGACAATTACGGCCGAAACGATTTCGATAGGAACCGTGGTGGGCGCCCTAATAATTTCAATGGTGAGTCGCGTGTTGTATGTTTCGACTTTATAAGTAATTCATTCAATGTCACTTTCTATTATCGAGCTTCTGGAACTGTCTCGTCTGGTAGCTAGATTCTAGTCGAATGGTTCTCTGCAGATATCGTTCACATTTGTTTGCAGCATGTGCCCAATCCATAATGATAAACGCGCCTTGAAAGTCACTTTCTCTTGTCAAACATATTAAACTTAAAGAATAAGTGCAGGATCAAAACTGTTTTATCAAAGAAAGGGACTTTTTGTGAGGTGGAAAGGCAGCCCCTCCCCCCTCCAACTTCCAGGCCAGGTATCATTTTCTGTCTATGAGACACTACAATGGATAGGGTTCTTCATTTTGGGCGGGGATAAGAATTTTATTTCAAGTCTTTGTTATCATGTTTACTGATGGTTATATCAACATAATTATCATTAGTTGGAAGAATCGATGCTGAAATCAGTACTGAAGGCAACAACAGCCCCCATCAAAATATTGAGCATTCAATGAAGAAAAAAATCTACATTTTTCGATTGACATGATCCAAACCAACGGTTGAAGCATCCCAAAGTCTCGTCTAGATGTTAATACTGTCAAAAATGTCCACAAAGTTCAAATCAAGCATTGGAGTGAAGCACATGATCGGCAACTAATGCTTAGGGTCTTCAGGAAAGTCAAGTCCCTTACCAGATTTTATAATAACCGAAAAACTAAGTGTAGATCGCTGAAATGTCCCGCAATTTTTCTTTGATAAGCTAAAAGGGTTACCTAGTTATGAGTCATTCGAACCTAACCTCAAACAACCAATTTTTGCTAGTTCCAGAGTTCGTAGGCTGTATAGCCGGTGCCGAGGCAATGAGACAGATGATTTCTGACGGACGACAAAACTTATGAAAAACCCTATTTCAAACGAATTCCAGCGTTTGAATACTATAAAATTTCTGCTCGTGGCTAGGTTCCTAGCAGATTAAAGTATGTATTTGCTGGTTGTTTTGTAAGATTTGCCAAGATTCTGCTCATGTGGAAAACAAACAACAATTTTCAAAGCGAAAACTTTGATTTTAGTTGTTTTTAAAAGCATAAAAAGTGTAATCTTGTATGTTCCCTTCGCAACCTACGATCTATACTAACCGATTATACTTTTTATTTAATCTCATGATGGTTTGCCTCACTTTTTCCGATTTTGCAACCAGACATTCCAGTAAAAATGCTTTTAAGTGGCTATAAAATAATCAAGTTTTGAAAATTTTGAAACAGCTGAATCCAACAAATTGTCCTCAGTTTCTTCTAAAAGAGAAGTATTGGACCGAAAATCAATATCATGACTAAAAAAAGAGTGCGCCGGCCGATGCGAAATACCAAGAAAAAAGTAGAAATATTTCTTACAAAACAAGATAAATAATTTTTTTCAATTTTTTTCATGAATTATTTATCATAAGATTACCTTGATTTCCTTCATAGTAAGTTTCCGATCAAACGGATGGTTTTTGAGATACACGCATTCGTAACGGTCCCATTTCTGAATGAACTGAGCCTTTTTTCTCGTTCGTCAAAGACGTCAACATCACAACACTAGGCCATCGTAGGTTGTGTAACCGATCTTAAATGAGCTTAAAATCAATTCTTCGTTCATGAGTTGCGCCTGACCAACGGGCTTCGCGTGTAATAATTGAGTTCTATGCCTTGGTCTCTTTAATTTTAATCCTTTTTTTCTGCACCCTTTCCAGACCGTGCGCCCAATCGTGGTAGATATGGTAACTTCAGCGAAGACGGAGGTGGCCGAGACGACTGGAATCGTGACCACGACAGAGGTGACAGTTACAGTCGGGATGGAGGGGACCGTTTCAATCGATACGGTGGAGGCGGCGGCGGTGGCCCAGGTGGTGGTGCTGGTGGTGGTGGTGGTGCAGGTCGCCGTGACCATCGTGACTACGATCGAAGGAACGATCAACCACAGCAAAGCGGTGGCGGCGGCGGCGGTCCATCGTCTCAGCTCAGTCTCGCAGAGCGAGATGTTGGTAGACCTAAGTTAAACCTAAAACCGCGTACCGTAGACACTCCGTTGAATGCACTAGCGGATACAAAACAAGCCGCCACTATTTTCGGCGCCGCTAAGCCGCGTGAGGAGAAGAACCCTACTGATACACCGGGGTCGGAACGTAAAACGTCCACTTCTTCATCGACAGCGGAAGAGATCAATAACGGGCCGAACTAAAGCTTTTCTTTAGTTTATAATAACGTTAACAATTAACTATTTTTCCTTTTCTTCAATCGAAAGCAGAAGTAAAACCTTTTTACTAAAATCAAGCAAATAGGAAGGAAAAGCTAAAAGATTGTCATGTCCAGTTACATGCCCATACGTGAAAATATATGCATACACATAAAAAACAATACACCCTAACGTAAAAAGTATGTGTTTAATTTATATTTTGAGTTTTACGCTTTTTTCTACGATTTAATATTAATATTAAAGAGAAAATGCAAAAAAAGAAAGAATGAAAAACATAAAATGTAATTATAATGCAAATAACAAAACAAACAACAGTAAAGTATATTGATTACTATAGCACATTGATATATTGCAAAACCTAAACATGTAATGATTAAATGAGGAAAAAACTGCAACTGAAATCTTACTCTAAGGATACAATAGACGACAGGAAATACTTTTTGAGCTAGTGAACCACATTAATATTAACTACAAAGGCGAGTCGATTTTTTAAGTTGACTTTTGTTTACCCGTTCTGCTCTCAATTCTAATACTTTGCGTTGACCGTCTTCTGTAAGAATCTATTGGGAATTTCGGAATAGAGCGCATTCGATTAAACAGATACATTTGAGAATAACAACAACTAAGAGAACCTAAACGATACCAATGGCGCATGAAACATAGGATTCGGTAGAGAAAAAAGGCATTCTGATAGGAATTTCCTCACCGGCTCAAGTTCTAGTTTTACGACAATGACACTGATAGCTTTATGCCAGTTTAAAAGTTACTTTATTATTTTTGTCTTGGTTTTATTAAGCAGGTACCTATCGTGTGGTGGTATTCGGTATGTGCGATCCGAGATTCATGTTTTATGTTTTAATATATAAAATAACACACGATTAGGCTCAAATTTTTTCGATTCGCTTTTGATCGGTTGAATAATTTGGAACATAAATTTCAAGAAATGTAAAAAAGCAGTAAGGCATATTATACACTCCTATGTTTAAGTGTTGTTGAAATAAAAATGAGATGAATGATGAAATTGAAAACGAATGAATAAAATGATGAAACAACTGATACTTGGAAACATAAATCGCAGAAGCCAATTTATTCCGACTTCGATAGATATAAGATAATGAGTGATCTTTGAACTAGAGTATGATTACTAATGGTAAGTATGACGTGTTTATTATCTACATAGTTGTTGGAATCGCGCAGGGGGCTTCGACAAGGTGATGGTCTATCCTGCATGATGTTCAACGTGGCGCTAGAAGGTGTTATTCGACGAGCGGTGGGCGAAATGCGGGGCACGATTTTCAACAGATCCAGTCAACTTATCTGCTTTGCCGATGACATTGATATAGTCGGCAGATCATCTGCGGCGGTGGAGGAGATCTAC
>NW_026598540.1:0-25000 GCF_029784155.1 Uranotaenia lowii | reverse complement strand
ATCAAGTTTCATTGAGATCCTGTATGTAGTTGTGTTTTTGAAGAAATAAAGTTTGAGTTCATAGTTCGTCTTATTATTGAATTTTCATATTATTGAATTTTCGAAAAAGATACAACAGCTCATCTCACCTTACACCACGATAAACGTGGCGAAAAAGGTTCCAGCATGCGTACATGTCGAGCTCCATCGGTCGACTGCTGGATCTTCTGTCGATACACACCATGTGTTCTTTGCCCACTCACGATGTACAATAACACAAGGTAGTACACTCAATTTTTTGAGAAGAAGTTTTCCAAAATGAATGTTATGGGTATAATTGATCCCTAGAGTCCAAAAAGATGTATTTTTCATATGAATGGATCGTGATCGTTGGTTATCATGAAATTACTAATATTTGACCAATAATTAATGTTTATCGAGTAATTATTTGTTAAAAAGGGCTAAAAATACTGTATTTATCTAAAAACTAGAAAATTGTTCCTTAAAGTATGCAATGACTGTAGGGTAGAAGACAAACTTTTATAATTCTCTTTGTCTGATACTTACAAACTGTGAAATGAGGACTAATATGGCAAGAAATAGTCAACGGACCTTTAATTTTCAGATTTTATTAGATTTTTGTCTAGGGTCAGGGCACCCTGAATAAGGGATCAAGTCTTCTTTAGTAAAGGGTCAAGTGTAATATGACTTTCAAAATATTACAATTTTTAAGTCTCAGGAAAATGCTTCTAGCTCATCTACGAGTTCATATATCGTTCTTAATTTTGGAGCATATTAAATTGAAATTACACGCTGTCAGAAAATGCAAAATTTTGGAGCATATTAAATTGAAATTACACGCTGTCAGAAAATGCAAAAGACGGCGCAGAAAATGCAAAAGTTGCTAAATTTTCCCAAAAAGATATGATGAAAATAAGAAAAGGGGATCAAGTACCCGCATCCTACCCTATAGATATACCTGTGAAGTTCTCGAAGTTTTGGAGGTTTCCTGATTTGTGTATCCATGTGACGCAAGCTAATTTCCAGACGGAAACGCACCAAGTGAAATTGCACAGTACTTCATCAGCGGAGGTGGAATATCGACTGGACCTGATCTTTTGGATGCATTGATGGAACATAACTTCATGTTAACTTCGTTTTCCGAGAAATTCATCATTGGCATGAGTATTTCAAAACCAGGCAAACTATTCAAATATTCATGGTCTATGGGAGGTGAACAAGTTGCCATAGCTTTTTCGAAAAAAATAGCAAACAAGTTACCAGATTCTTGGGGAGAATTTGCTAAATTTCCATCCAGCTGAACCTTTTTGGGAACCCATTTCGATTTTTTAACGATCTTTCAAAAATTCCCAGAATTTTTTTGGATCTCTTTTTACCTGTTCTTCAATTCTGTTGATGAAACTTCTGAAGCACTGGCTATTTACTGCGTTGTACTTAGCTTCTAAGCTTATTTTGAATCATTTTGTAAAACTGTAATTACGGCGTTGTAAATAATCAAGGTTACCAGAAGCACAAGTTTAAGTGGCAGGCCTTATAATTTACCTTTTATTTTATGTCATAAATAAACGTAGATCTTTTTTTAAAATTTCAACCTATTTCCAACTTGGATTTCGAACTTGATTTATTTAAGATCAGTTAAACATCGTGAATCGATTTTTGTAAATTTTATTTTCGGCATATCGGTGAAATTGTATATTCTTGGAGAAAGAATATTAGAATTGAAAATTGATAAAGATGGATAGAAAAGTTAGGAGAAAATTTACAGATGTTGAAAAGCGCGAAAGAGCATTTTTGCGAGGAAAACTTATTAACGTACACCATACTTTACCCCGCAACATTTCATTATCTAGGAGAAGCAGGACCGAGATGATAGAGGCTTAACCTATAGGTACAATGAAATCTGGTTGGTCCGATGTATACATGTGGTGCACACGTACACTCCGGACGTGTTCAGCACATGTAAACTTCGGATCAACCAGATTTCATTGTATAGGTCTCCTCACTTTTCTATCCATCTTTATAAATTTTCAATTCTGATATTCTATCTCCAAGAATATACACTTTCACCGATATACCGAAAATAAAATTTACAAAGCACTTGATTTATAAAAATATCTTTCATTTCAAATTAAGTGTACTAAGAATTATTGATAAGTACTTCGTACATAGCTGTTCAATTGACACAAACTTTCAATGAAATCTACGACAATACAGAATTAAAGGTTTATTTTCATCAAAATCATAGATTTTTTCGTAATCTTAGCTGTAATATGGAAGAATAATCTGACAACAATCTTAAGAAATCTCTTCTTATATTATTTACGATCTTTGAATTTTAAAACTGCATAAGATTTTGGACACACGTACACTTGATGAATTCTTTTGAAAATATTAAAATTTTAAATGAGAAATGCTGTCTGGGGCTAAATTTTATCTGATTTGACACAATTTTTGGAATATTCATATGTTCAGTTTGAAGAGAGGAGATGCCACATTTTTATAACTTTAAGGAGGTTTATCATTAGGTTATATAATGAAACATACGTTATTTCCTTTTTTTATGTCCTGTAATCATTTTTTGTGATTGTATATACAGAACTGGGTATATGTACAGTGAATCCCCGATTTTAACACTTCGATTATGCCTGCCCTTTAATTTATCTATCCCCAATATTGTCACCTTTTTTAAACCGATTTTGTCACCTTATTTTAATCAATGTAAAAATACCCAGATTTAAACCTTCTCCTTTTGGGCTTCTCGGCTCAAAAAGTGACCGACCACTGGGTTAGAGCATTTGTAAGATGCTAGCCATCATATCCTTGGTAGATGTACGTTTAGTGTAAAGGAAAAAAAAGAACTGTTCAAGTAAACTGAAATTTCACTGAGATCCTAATTGTGAGTATTCGTTTTAAAAAAAAACAAAAGCAAATGGTTATTTTTGTTGCTTCGATTATAACCGTTTTACCATCTTTGTAGCACTTAAATAAACGTTACAGTTGGCGGAAGTTATTGAAAAGCTTATCCGATAAAACTGTGTTAGATGTTTACTTTGAGCAAAGGGTTATGCATTTTGTATTTACTTCAACTTCTGAGCATCTAAATTATTTGAAGTGATTTAAAATATCAAAAAATTGAAGTAATGAATGAGGTTCTGAAATATGTACTCCATTTTTTTTGCAGACGTCAAGGCAATACAGCCGAACACATCCGACTGCCTCTCTAAAGCATAGTTCATCTTAAATCTCCAAAACGCGACAGAAGTCATTCCTGATCTGAGAATATCGATCACGGATGTTGGACGAAAAATTTTGCTGCTTGATGAATCCAAAGGTAGTGGACCTGATGGAATTCCAAATTCGTTCCTTAAAAAATGCGTTAACCCCTTGGTGTTAACGTTATTAAGGCTCTTCTCAACTTCAATTCGTAGAGGTCTGTTTCAGAAATTTTAGAAAATCTCCCACATAGTGCCAATCCATAAAAATGGTTCAAAACTGCCTGGTGAAAATTATCGTGGGATAGCAATTCTGTCTGCCATACCCAAACGTTTCGAGAGCATAATTTATGACCAAATGTATCCTTGGTAAGAAGGCAAAATGTCGGACTTTCAGCATGGCTTTCTGGAAAAACCAACAACGGTTACAAACTTGACAGAATTCGTCTTTCGAACTTCACAATGCATGATGCAGGGTTTTCAAGTCGATGCTATACATACAGACATGGCAAAGGTTTTTGACGTGATTAACATAAATGCTCTCCTGGCTGTGTAAAAACGGGATCACCGGAGTTTGTCTTCAGTGGATTCGTTCGTATTTGAAAGAAAGAGTTCAATTTGTGAAGATAGGGAATGCGAAATCCAGGGTATTCTCGGTCAACAGCGGCGTACCTCAAGGGAGTCACTTGGGGCCCCTTCTTTTCGTCACTGTTATGAACGAGTTTTTCGGAGTGCTGCTTGACGTGTTTGCGTTGATATACGCAGATGATCTAAAACTGTTCCTCCCTGTGCGGCACCCAAAGGATTGTTTGACCCTACAAAAAGCGCTTTATAGAGTTTCAGAGTGTTGCGGCAGTTTCGGATTGAAAATCAATGCCTCAAAATGTAATGTGATTACCTTTTCTCGGAAAGTGAGTAATATTGTGCACGAATATGGTTTCGAGAACAGCTGTACCATACCTAGAAAATCCTCCGTGAAAGATCTGGGAGTCGAGTTAGATGAAGAACTCAGTTTTTCGAAACATGTTGAACAAGTCGTAAACAAAGCGAACTCTATGTATATACGGAATGGTAAGCAGGATTTGTAACGAGCTAGATAATCCTTAAACTATTGTCTCTATTTATGTTGGGCTTATCCGAACCACTATTGAATAAGCCAGTATAGTGAGGCAGCCGTATTATAACGTTGAACAGGATTGGAAGGGTTCAAAAAAGATTTCTGAGATATGCCTTAAGGAACCTTGGGTGGCAAGAAGGAATGCCGGAATACCGATCCTTGTGTATGTTCGTAGGACTGGAGTCACTCTAAACTCGGAGAAAATCAACAGATATGCTGATTTTGAAGGACTTGACCAGTGGAAAGTACTTTTCACCATATTTGGTATCACAAATTCCCCATACGAAGGACATAGCAATTGGCACATATATTCTGCTTCAATGTCCGGTTTGGTTTCTTACTGGTCCGATAGTATCATATTCCTTCGCGTAGACGAATCCTTCTTACGGTGCACCGGTCGGCATTGAATTTCTTGGCGATGTTATAGTCCGACTGCCCTGGGTGTGCCTTGATCGTTTTCAACATTCAAATGCAGTTTCCGATCCTTAGTTCCACCGCTTGGTATGAACCTACCGATCTGTAGTATGCATCTCACGAGAACGTTTCAGAACGCTGAACGCTGTCGCTTTGACCATTTTCAGCGATTTCGCGGTGTTTGAAACTGACCGCGTTGGGGTTTTGACGTGGGTGTCCAAAATTAATTTTCGTTTCGCGGCTTCCTTCACGTGTAACTTTTTTGAAACAGAACGAATCGTAATGAAATTTTCAGCACTGATAGAGGAAACATTGCAAAATAAAGTACTGTCAAAATATTTCAGATCCGACCACTATGAGCGCTGTGGTATAATAAACAGTGCGTCCAAATCTAAGATGAACTATGCTTTATAGCGTGTGGGACAGAAATTGATTTATTCCAGCTACTTGTGATTTAACCTTCATTTTGCCAATATCTCTTCAATACCGATTCTGGGAATGCCGTTCAAAGTAAAAATGAGTGATTTTCGAGTGATTGGACCGCAGTAGTAGACCGAAGAGATCGCATTTAGCCATTGGTTTTGCCGTGCTGTTATAAGTGACAGCAAGAAAATCAATCATAAATGCTAGAAAAGCAGTGCGATTTTCGAGGATACGAGATCTTAATGGATTATTATTCACGTGAGTTTTATACGATTTCCAGCTAGAGCAGAAAGTATGGCATCCAAGGAACCAGGGAGGAAAAGATAAACAAAGCAAGAAGGTACCTTAACATTGCAGTGTAGGGTGCGTTTTTAAAACTTTCTGGAATGCGTCGGTCCACTACGTGGATGAAACGATATTTTCGGATGAAAGGAAAAGACAAAAGCTCGTTTTTCTACCAAAATCCGGCATACCAGTTGAAATGTTTTCTTGATATAGTTGGTAAGCTATTGATGATCCAGAGGCAGATTCAGAAATACACAAAGGGTGGATTCGAACTCTCCAACAAATAATTCAGGATTTGGAAAGACCGTAACACGGCGTACGCCATTTGTTTTCAATAAGTACAGCCGTAGAGCGCACTTTGAGCTAGGACCCAGCTTAGGGGAAAGGTTTCCTAAATGGGCCTATCGGGTTAAATGACCCTACGGCCGTTTGACGAAATGGCTGACAAGACAACATATCTAATCAATGCATTTTGAGGGTGATACGCTTTGAACATAAGGCCAGGGAGAATTTTATGAATAAACCAAATCAAAAAAATTTAAAAATTCATACAAGGTTTTGATACCTTTTTATGTAATACTAGCTGACCCGGTGTGCATTGCTACACCTTACAAAAATAAATGTTATTTGTAAAAATTCATTCAAATTTAGATTTTTGTAAGCATTTTTTTAATCAAACCTCATCATTTTTTAGAACCAACAACTTTGAAATGAGAGCTGCAGCTGGAGTTCCGAATTTCAATTCAAAGATGGTATATATCATTTACTGAAGCTTGATCTCTAAACTTGTTTTTCATGATCTGAAATTTTTACTCTGTTTTAAAAGCTTCATAATGACTCAATTAATGTATTTTTTGAAGTTAAAAAAATAAGCTATCTAAATTTGAAAAAACGATGAAAGATTTTTAACAAAAACACTTTTCATGTTGAGTACGTACTTGAATTGGTATGTAAGCAAAAAAGTACGATGTTTTTTCAGAATTATTTTCATTTCATTTCATTTCGTTTCAGTTGTGTATTTGGGCCGAAGTAATAATTTTTAAAAGAAAACATTTTTTTTTTTTTGTAACAGAGAAAAGTTGAACGTTTGAACATGCTCTAGTGTTCCTTGAAGGAAAATTCTTTCGGAGAATGAATTCCCTCGCTTTTGATCAATAAAAATCAGTTTATTTCACTGATACCTTTCACTAATGAACACGTTAGTCCTATCTTATCTTATTTAAAGAAAAGGCTCTTGATCAGTTCATGTGTTGGATCGGATTTTTTTATCTTCTTTTTCAGTTAAGTACATTTTTAAATGTTCAACAAAATGTTTCCGATCTACCTCTGTAGAAAACATCTTATTCATACTTCTGTAATCAATATGATTAAAAATTGTATGTAAATTCTTTACTCTCAGTATATTTTTTTCAATTGTCCGTAAAGTGTCATATTATTATTTCATTAGCATCAGAACTAAATTTATATTTTTAGACAACAAATGCTGTATGGACAACAAATATGGAAGTTTTTTTTACCAATCCGTGTCACATCTAGGCGTCATTTATTTCGACGTGCTGTATACAATTAAGCAAGAAAAAACACATCTAGGTTGCATATCGCCCCCATGTGCATAAGAAACATAGGTACTTGGTTGAGAAACAGGCGCCTGTTTGTTAAATAAGTCCAGCGATCAATGAACAGTATGCTTTAGTTACTATCCACTTGCGACGACGTCTGCTTGACCATAGAGACGAAAAACAAACCCCTCAAGTAATAGAAAATCTCTAAAAATGGGTGCCATGACTTTTCAATTTCAGATTTTGGCAAAAAAATGTATATGTTTTATTCGCTCGGCAAAATTTCAATCTGGGTCTCATCTAGGCGTCATTCATAACCATGTGCTGTACAAATGAGCTAGGAATCAAGTAGAAAAAAAATCACATCAAGGCTTCATATCGCCACCCCTTGCATTGAAAATATTCTAGGTTGAGAAATACGCGCCAAAATATTCCCACTGATTAGTATGCTATGCCATGGTCACTATCCTGTTGCGACGTTGGCTCGCGACGCCTCGACCATGGAGACGAAAAACAAACCGCCCAAAGGAAGAAAAAATCTCGAGAAAATGGATGTCATGACTTTAATTTGTTTCGAAAAACTACAAATTTTGTATGGAAGCCCCCCCCCCCCCTCCCTTAAGTCGGATGGAGTTTTGACTATTACAGAAACCATCCCCGGCCTCAAAAACCCTCAGATGCCAATTTTGACGATGATCTGTTCAGTAGTTTCCGAGTCTATAGGGAACAGACAGACAGACAAACATTCATTTTTAAATATATAGATTTTAACTTTTGAAAATTATACGTAAAGAAGCTCAAAACAAAAAGTTGGGTGGTTTTTGTTTCTTATTCAAATGAACCTTATAAGTAAAACAAATTTAAGCTTTTTTGATGGTTTCATAATGATGGGAAAGTGGAATAAGAGAGTGTTTTTGTATGCCCCCATCATGTTTGTAAAATGCCGCTATCCTAAAATAACAGGTTAATTAGAATAAATATATGATTTTTATCATTAAAACTTCAAATCTAAGCTCTAATTAAGATCCTAAGAGTAAATCGAAGATCTCAAAACAGATTTGATAAAATTTATCTTAGGAATGAAATTCCTCCTGATTCCTCCTGATGGCAACCCTAAATTTTGTTTATTCCATAAAGTTATAAAAGACATAGATTTTTATAAAACTTCAGCTTTGTCGTGTAGAAGTTATCAGTTTCTAGCATTTCCAATAAAATTATACGGAAGTTTTGCCAAAAAACAAAAATTTGACCTAAAACAAAAATAGGCGCGTTTAGCCCGCACTGTTTGAGGTTCGGCAATTTTGACAACAGTTTTAATAAAATCAATTTCTCAAAAACGGAAGCAGATTTCAACATAAAAATTACTCCAATGTATAGAAAACAGATGTCTGCTCATGTGTATATAGTTTTTGTAAACATATTCGATGAAATATTTGATTAAATCAGTATTCCGCTTAATAGGCGCATATAGCCCGCTCCTCCCCTACATGAAATCGTAATAGAAATGATAATCCAAATCGACTATTAAGACATTTTCAATAACCATCGTGAACATGTTGGTATTGAATGATTTTCTATCATTCACTTACGACAAGCTTTGCTAAAAAAAAGTTGAATCCGATAGCAGTTTAGTCAACTCGTAAATATGTCTCCAAAAAGAGGAAAATATGCTAATTCGACATTAACGATTTGAGCGATCTAAAAGTGAGCTGATTGACACTATATCCGGAACTTCTATTGACACTATATCCGGTCTCTCCCTTTCTCCTTTGACCGGTTCGTAAAAACAAAATCTCACCCATAGCGTAGATCATATCAACTTATGAGTTGGCATAGTGGTGAGATACCGGACTGCGAACTCGGAGGATTATAGTTCAAATCTCGGTCGAGATTTTTTTTTTTTGTTCATTTTACTCAAATTAATTAGAATCGTTTATTTTGCTTTTTGTGGGGAAATTGTTGGAATCTTGTTATTGTAGATATATCGTCTCCACTTTTGTAGCTATATGTTATTTTGGTAAGTTTAATACAATGTTTTCATCTGGTTTATTTGTTTGAAAAATTCTGTTGTTCCTGCGATATACCTTCTTAAATGTTTGCTGGGAACAAAACGTCACCAACAGAGTAGAGAGTATATGTGCGTATACCCTCAGAATATTTTGAGTTGCAAACTTGAAGAACGCGATCGTTTGTCGTACCTAGGGACACAAAAACTTATACAAAAAATCATCGTCAAAATAGTCTTGAGCGAGGAACAAAAATTTCGTTAGTTTCAGTTTCTTAAGTAACCAACATATTAAGAACATTTAAAAACAAGTTCAAATGCATTAAGCGTATAGTAACAAGTACTTATATTGAGTGCTTTTAAACTAACGGATAACTTATTACTTAACTCAATTTTATATGAATCCATGGCGAACTGTAGATTCAAACTAAAGCCGTTTCATTGTTTGACATCGTTAAGGCTATAATAAAGATAGAAACAAGCCATTCGCTCATGTCAACTGATTTTGTATCTACCAAAATATGGCCAAATTTTCATCATGTTGAAGAAAACAAACGACGCCGACTAACCGACGAGACAAAAAACAAAATCAAACAACCAGCTTCTGCATTCCCGTAATGTGTGATAATGTGAACGAACGGGCTTCGTTCTTATTATTGTACACTTAATTAGTACCTTTTTGTTTGGTGGAACATGACAGTCATGGTTACGAAATTGACCGTTTTATTACAGATTGCAGCAAGCAGCTGTGAATGGTTGTAGGATGTATGGAAGTAAGAAAAACAACAATTATAGTAGCGCAATCCTCCATTTCGCGAACCTATGCTATGGAGGGTAATCGCTTGAGAAAGGAACAGCTTCCATTCCATCAACTTCATAATCTTTCACTGCGCCTATGTTACTCCCTTGAGGCTCTGTCCGACTGGCCGCTATATCGGGAGGTGAATGGAGTTTCGGATCAATGGTAATTTTTACAAAACCGATATCCTTGGGCTTCCAAGAGTTTAGTCGGAGGCAAAACTGAGGAAAAAAACAAAAACAACCCGCAGGTATAAACGGCGCTTCTCGCCGTCCGACGTTGCTTATTTGACTAACTATTTCCTGCAAAGGTGTTTTGCAACATCGATCGATTGGTCGGTTCCTTTCGCCCCATTTGGTTGGATTATGCACGAGCGCCTGATAATTTGTTTGCGTATGCACGGGTTTGTTGTCTAATTATGTCAGTTACAAAACCGGAATAATTTTCACCTGTTTATTTTTATGCCTTGTAAAGTGGGTCACCAAGTGGATACCATAAATTAATAAATCGCTTTTTTGGTATCCCGATATTATCAAACACGGAAAAACGATAACACGCAATAAATTTGGGAACTTAATTGATCAATACATAAACCATTAATGATGATAATGTTGCTAACAGCCAATAAACCAAAAATGTGTTAAAATTTGAATGTGTCAAATAGTCACGAACCGAAAACTGAAAACAGTGATAAAAGCAAAACATAATAAACACCTGATATAAGTGGACGTCAATGGAAAGCTGTATGTAATAGTTACCAAACAACCATTGCATTTCAAAATAATGTGAAATTTTTCCTCACATAAATCGACACTCAAAATTTCGCCACTCAGCCTCGAAATCTCCAGCAACGAAACACATTTCGGAACCAATCAACCAATATCCAATGATACATTTGATGAACATGAACGAGCTTGATTGCCTCAAATTTACCCATGTTTCCCCCGGAGGGAGTCAGTGGGGCACCAGCCATCGAACTTCAAATTCTGAGTCTAGGCCTATTCTCCATCGAAACTGAACGCAAACAAACAAGCAAGAGAGAACAGTTGATGGAGTGCTTTCCTCCAGCAGTTAGGCTTTAACCCTGGTGCTTCAAGTCCGAACCGAGTAAGAGAGTACCTTCACTTGGTTCGATGATGTTAAAAAGCAAACTTGGCTCACCTTGCACGAAAACCAAAGTGCTCGATTCAACAACAACAACACAAACATTCGTCCGAACATCATATCCATCAATGCGAATAGATCCTCGTGGTTGAACTCTCGCGCAAGGTGACGACAGGCTGCTGTTTAGCACAGTTGGAGAGATATCGCCATACGCATACAGGGGTTTTCTTATTATGTACTTTTGAATATAATTTAAGCTTCTTGTATAATTTTACTAATAATACGAATTATTCGTGACATCTAAATCTAGAATACAGCTGAAGCTGATTAAAAAATTTATAAAGAAGATCTGATCTGATATCAGTGACATGTAACAATCTACTTCGTGATATTTTTAAGCAAATATCTAGTAGATTTAGTCCTTGCATCGCTCTGGCGGGAATCGAATTGTTAATTAGGAAACATTCGAATTATTTTTTACATTAAATTCTTGAAAATTCTTGAAAATGTTCTAATAAATTATTCTCAGTTAATAATAATCTCTAAAATCATTCAAAGCTTTTTTCTCAGAAGTCAAAATTACTCGAGGTAGGTATTGAAGAAAGTTTTTTATTGATTTAAAACCTTTAATTTGAACCTTATCAATCTCGCGTGAGCTTTCGTTACGTCGCAAGAAACATCTCAAGAATACACAGAAAACTGCTGCAAAAGTTATAAAAACAACTTTAAAATTGTTTGTTAAAATGTTTTCAATGCTACAAATATTCTAAATGGAAAGAAGTTACGACTAGTTTATGTCAGTTTTTATATTTTTTCGTATTTTTCGTTTACATTTTGATTTATACGACGTAACGAAAGCACACGCGAGATTATGGATTCTTCTTATTTTTTTAGATATGCGCTTGGCCCTGAAAAAATAGAGCTGACAGAGAACAACTGATTTTAAATTCGGGTTCAGCTCCTCCTCTCAATGCTAATTGGAGCTAACTTAAGCTCGCCAGATTGCCCGGTTTTATCCGGGTTTGCCCGGATATTTGATGCAAAATTTTGAGAAAGTCCGGTCCGGCTCGGTTGCCCGGATATCGTGAAAAAAGTCCGGATATTGCCCGGATTTTTTCACAATTTTTACAAAAAAAAAAACAAAAAAAAAATCATAGTGTTTGAGTAAGTTTCAGCAAAATCGATTAACGGTATGGACATTTTCAACGGTTGTTTTAAATAGTTTCGCTGATTTACTTTTATAAAGATTTAAATATTTAACTGTTCCAAAAAGTTTTTGGAAGTCTGCAATTACATTAATAAAATATTAATTTCATTTTTTTTTTGCTTTTATATATAATAACACCTAAATTTTGGATTTGAAAAATTTAAATCCATGCCCGGATTTTGATAGGTTTTTTTTGAAAAAATGCCCGGAATTGCTAGGCCCGGATGGGAGTGGAAAACAATTCTGGCAACCTTAAGCTAACTCCATTCCAAAAAAGTGCTAAAACGTAGATTGCACCAAACTTTACATGGTTGCTTTACTAAATGTATGAAGACTCCAGCTCTCGACCACCAGAAGATACCAGAAACCAGGAACAAAAAAAAAATAAATGAACGCCGAGGGAGCTTGAGAATTGAACTTAAAACAATTGTCTTATCACTATTAAATGATTGGGCTTCAAAGCCAAATTTGTAGAGCAATCGGTATGCGCCCTAGTGCAGATCCTATGCAAAATACGCGCAAATACCGGAATGTCATGATTGAAATAGATCTTGAATTGAAGGTTCACGGAAAATATAATTTTTTTAGAACTGTTTTATGATTTAATCTATAGAATCTTCTAAAAATTCCGCAGTTCGATTAAATTTTGTTTCAAATCGGTTTTTGGTTTTAAAGTATTATTTTTTCATATATATTTTGCATTATGAGAATAAGTCAATGATAGTAACTAAACGGAAAGAATACATTCTGTTAATCATAAAACCACTCCAAAAATTCACAACAACACAAAGTAAAGTACGCACTTGCAATCAACATTTTCAAATCTATGTATCTTTTGTCACATAAAGAATATCAACTCAAAATATTCTGATAAAATGTTGTATTTTTTAAACACTATAAACTATAGACAAAATTTTGTCGAAAAATTTTGTATGTTCTTTACACTACTTGTAATAAAAGTAGGTTTTCCCACGGAAAAAGAACGTACTCTGAATAACCTTAACAGATAGCTTTTTTTCTGCTAAGAAAATTGTTCCATCTTCTCTTAAGCCAAAAATGATTCAGATCGCTACAGAATCCTTCGCACCTGAGGGTTTTATTATTTGTTTATCCTTTTAAGAGCGACTGGATCTGATAAGATGGTTAAAAAGAAAGTTTCCGTAGATTATCGGAAACCTCAAGCTAAGAAAACCGTCGAGAAGGTTTGTTTCGAAGCCAAATTGCTTGAAAATACGTTTAAAATTCCTGTTCCTGGTTCACAAAAAAGGTTAACACCCGTAGCCGTTCGGCACGATAGAGGAAGCAAGCGGAAGTCAATTATTAGATATAACTTTCGAATTTCTCAAGAACCGGCTTGAAATTCCTTTGCTACTTCGAATATTTGTCCTGATTCATTTTTTAAATGCTGATTTGAGAGTCTGCCATTCATTGTTCCATTTTTTCATAAGATTCTCGGTTTCCAAAACAAGCAAAACGTCTCAAATCATGATACTTAACCTTGACCTTGGAAGCTTGAACATGTTTTGGTTGTTCTATATCCGAAAAATTTTCGCCAGAAGTCCTTTCATACTGGTGCTCATTTTTTAAGGCCTGAAGGTTCAAATTTATTTAGGTGGATTTAGATAACCTGTTTTTAGAGTTCTATGAGCTTATCAATGTATTTTGAGTGAATTTGAGGTGTTTATGCGTCTAAAATGAATATCAGCCGAAATTGTATGCTGAATGCAAAGTAATTCTATCTTTTGAAATATCGACCCAATGCACAGTGGTCAAAAAATGCGAAAAACGCGATCGTCGCTTATAACTTTTTTATTTTGCATTTAGAAGAGGGGTAAAATTTTGAACTCCTAGCTCTCTAGAGTCTTGGATAAACTTGTTCAAATTAAAATGTAATACAAAATTAGTTTCAGGTGGCAAGTTTAAAAAACGATTATCTTCCAATCTATAGGCTCTAATAAAAAAATAACCTCTAAAAATCAGTTTTTTAATCATAACTTTTTCCGCCAATATTAATATTTTTAACATGTTCCTCAAAGTTGTTAACCTGCATCTTATAGACGAAATCTTTACTTCAATTTGCATCTAAAACGGGCTGCCGGATGTTTGTAGGATTTGGCGTTAAAAAGCGCTTTTTTACTAGTATTATGACCACAACACTGGAGAATTACATTTTACAAACTTTAAATGTTCAACAAAGTTACGTATTATATTGAGTTAAACAACTTTGTGCAGTATGTTAAAAATTTTAAAATTGCCGAAAAAAAAGTTATGATTCCAATACTGATTTTCAGAGATAATTTTTTTTATTTAAGCCGGAGATCGGAAAATAATCATTTTTGATATTTGACACCTGAAACAAAGAAAAAAAATGGCAAGTTTATCCTAAGCTAAGACCAATTAAAGAAAAATTAAAAATTCTATTCAACTTGTAGGGGGATTAATCCGAAGAAAAAATTATCTTTAGTTATAGTGCTAATTTTACTGGAAAACTTCTCTGAAGACAACAATAACCTTGAATGTAGAAAAAAAAAGTTATAAGCAACGATCACGTTTTTTGTATTTTTGGCCACTGTACAATCGTCTTTATTGCCCAATTCCATTCTATTACTTAAATTTCAATAACTTCTTTTCTCTTCAAATGTTGAAAAACATTATTTTGCTTTTAGGCTTATAAGAAGACGGAACAATCTTCTGAGCAGAGAAAGTGATCTGTTAAGGTTCGCAAAACTTGGATGTTGTTAGCGGCATACTAAGGAGTGTTCGTTTTATAGAACGGTGTTACGATAAAAAGTTGACGTTTAACCCAAATTTGATGAAACTGGTTTCATCGTGTATTAAAGTTTGTTGACAAAGCACTGACATATTTTTTGTGAGAAAGCGACTGGATTTCGTAGAATGGGACGAATTGATAAAGAACCCCGTGTTTTTATAGTTCAAAAGTACTTCTCAGATGGACTATCGTGCAGGAATATTGCAAAGCTTGTGAAACGAAAGAAGTCTGCGGTTCATCAAATCATCAGGAAGTTTGGAGAGCACCATACTCTTGAAGATTTGCCAATATCCAAAACCAGAAGAGGCACAGAGAATTCAAAAAACGAGAAGAAATGTGTTAAGCTTTTGTTGTCATATGAACACAACTCTGTTCGAAGAATTGCCAAGAAACTGAAAATTTCCGTTGGGACCGCCCAAAACATAAAACGAAGGAACCCATAAAGACCTACAGGAAGCAGAGACATCCTAAATGGAGCGCAGAACAGCACGAACGAGCGAAGCAGCGATGTCGGAGATTGGATACGATTTTGAAGAAGCAAAATAACCGTTGCATTTTGATGGACGATGAAACTTATTGCAAACTGGACACAGCCGCTTTTCCTGGGCCGCAATTTTTCAACACAATTGTTGGTGAGGACGTACCTCATGATAAGCGATCCATTGAAATTTCAAACTACTGAAATCCTTCAAGAAATGTTTTGTTGAGAAAGAGGACAATCCGCCAAATTGTCCTGAGCTGCGCCCGGTAGAGCGTTACTGGGCAATCATCAAGGCAATCTTCGGAAGGATGGTAGAGAAGCACAGTCCATCGACGAGTTCAAGAAAATGTGGACAGCCAGCCGAAAAGTCAAGCCGGAAACTGTAAAGAGGCTTATGAGAGGAGTTTGAGGAAAAGTGAACCAATTTTATCGTTGAAACTTTTGGTTAAATTTCTCACTTTCTTCTTGTTTTGGATTAGTTTTGCAATGTTTTATAGAGACTCTATGTAATTTGGTCAATAAATGAATAAGATATCGTCGAAAAAAGTGTCCGTTTTATGAAATAAACAGTCTTTATGACCTTTTTTCAATAATGGCAGGAAGTCAAATCCGGCCAAAACAGCACGGGCTGATTGTGTTAGGAAATGAGTGATCAAAAGTCGATCACGCTTCCTATACACAGTAGTCTGTTGTCCCCTTTTGAAGGGGGTCGTCCATACAAGACAAATTTTGTTTAAGCCATATTGGCGTTGTTATACATTGGATTGTGATTCAAAACGGATCAATCCGGAACAATCGGCCAAAGGGGTCGACCATATGAACTGTCTAATTTTGTTTGCGATATTGACGTTATTGCGCATCGGATTAAGATGAAAATTAGCACATGAGTTTTTTGAAGGACGAGTAATCAATTTCAGGTTTCAAATTTAGGGCCAGGCATCGGCCAAAGGGGTCGTCCATATCAACCGTTTACTGTTTTTGCGATATTGACGCTACTCTACATTGTATTGAATTGAAAATTTCCACATAGGAGTTTTGAGGGACGCTCTATTGCTCTGAGGTTTCAAATTTTGAGTCAGTAATCGGCCAAGCTGATCGTCGTCTATATTATCTTTTCACTGTTTTTACGATGTTTTTGCTTGTTTTTGTCGTGATTATGAGAGGTGATTATGAGAGGTGAAAAATTGCAGATGGGGGTTATGATATATGATTCCAGGTAGCAAGTTCCAGGTCATGGGTCAGCAAAAAGGGTCGTCTATATTAACTGTTCACTGTTTTCAAGTTATTATACATATGCTTTGAATAGAAAAAAAACGCTCAAGATAGTTTAAAGGGACGTAAAATCGGGTTCAATTATCGAATTTTGGGCTATAGCATGATGAAGAAGGTCATCCACATTAAAAGTTCAGTGTAAGCTTGTGGGAGGCAATTAATTGATATCTACTTGGTATCCAATTTTAATGTGAAGCTCAAACAGTCGTGCATATGAACAAATAGTACATGTTTCTGTCTTAATGTCGTGATTTTGCAACCGCTCGAGAAGAAAACACACTCCAATAAGTTTAATTAAAAAGCCAATCAACCTCTTGATTTGAATCTCAAGTTGAAGGACAAGGAAAAGTGGCGACTTCTATTACTGTTGAATGTTTTATCCAATATTGTCGAAAAAATGCATCAGATTCAATATTCTAAGCTCATCTTGACGCAGGAATGATTAAAAGCGAAACGATGTCTTACGGGATCATCTAGTTTCGAATAGAGTGTTTTTCAGTTATACTTAAAAGTGTTGTTTTGTTCATCCAAATATCAAGAAAGTTATCCCTGTCGAGGTCAGTGAAGAATTTTGGACTGTCGTCGATGTTAGAGTTTCCAGTACTCTAACCGAGTTTTCTTGCCAAAATTAAAGCATTTCGTTTCCTGCAAAGGAACAGCAGTGCCAGATATGTGTTCAAATCCCACTGCGAGACGACCGTTAATTGTTTCGCATGTTTTTCCTAGTAATTTTCATCAGTTCTGTTTCTAAAAATGTTAAATAACGATAATAGATTTATTTTAAGGCCTTATTTTCGCTGACTGAATGTTTACTGAAACAAAACCTTTTAAATCACTAAGCCTCTGTACCCCTAATTCAGCCTTTACCACAATAATGAGTAATCAATATCACAGAGTAAACAACGCGAGCGGGGATGATTCAGTTTGAGACCACCGGCATTAACCTCCCAGCGCAATTGCATTGCTTATGACTGGATGGAAAAAACACGTTTTTATGTCCCTCCATATCTCATCACACGACGAAGGAACAACTGCTGTGCTTTTTTTTAATGATTGATCGGTGGCAGAAATCCTATGACAACTATCACTCGTCCTCCATCCGGCTTAGGTGGTACACTGGTTAAGATGTCGGATTGGCAAGACGATATAGAAATGGTGTTGTGAGTTCGATTCTCTCTTCCCTTTGACATTTTGTTTTTTTTTCTTATTTCAGGGATAAATTATCCAATAGAATGAAAGTCCCATGAAATGTTTTTCTTGTTTCGTTTGAATGTGGTAAAGCATCATTTTGCACGGGAGCTCAAGTCTTTTTCAATCATATCATCTTTGGCACAGTACTCTTTTCAGCGTATTTTCGATACAGAGATTTGCTAAACAGGCATTGCATTTTTACAACCTCTTCTATGAGTGGGGGACCATAACTAACTAGTAAACGAGTTTCCAAAAAGCCTTTCTTGTGCCTAAAGACAACTTAACACTGATAAAGCTGAATAACATGAGCTTTCTTACTGCGTGAGAAAGCTCATGTTATTCAGCTGATATAATTCAACAACAGTATCGGAACCACCTTTAAACTTACTAATTTGCAATTTTGCTCTAAGACCAAATCGACCTACAAAAATAAACATCTTGAAATAATCGGTCCATCATCCACATGACTCGGAAGGGTCCCTGTTTTGACCAAAAATCAATCGTATCCGACAATACGGTGGCGAATTTCGAAAGCTGGTTGAACTTCAACCAGATTCAACAAAACCAGTTTCCCCAATAAATGCCATGCCCTCGCCAAGCGCGCTGAAACCACATTCATAAGTCACTTGACTTGGCCACCTCAGTTTATTGACAGGTGGCTATATCAATGGTAAGAAACAAAACACTTTCTCATCTCGTGCGCACAACAATAGAATCAGTCAGAACCGGGGTGTTAAGTTGTAAAACCTTGATTAGTTGAACAAGGTCGTCACAGGGAGAAAAAAAAAGTAAACACGAATGTTGGGTACATATTTTATCCCACAGTGCAACGTGATCGCTGGCACGCATGCATCTTGGTGCCATGAGCATGACTATGAATGACCTCGTCGTGGGCCGGGGGCGCGCAGATTGGCTCTCAAAGAGCAAACACGCGGTCTCACCTACAACAACCTTCATGTGTATGTGAG
This sequence comes from Uranotaenia lowii, assembly GCF_029784155.1. Taxonomy (NCBI): domain Eukaryota; kingdom Metazoa; phylum Arthropoda; class Insecta; order Diptera; family Culicidae; genus Uranotaenia; species Uranotaenia lowii. The sequence goes on along the minus strand of NW_026598540.1, from coordinate 6,193 downwards.
CAACGAAATACCTTCGATCGAGTCCCAAAACTTCGCGCGATCACCTCCGCGCTAGCCTAAAGAGCTTTATCGCTGAACGACCGAAAGAGGCCGAACAACCGCACGAATTCTCTTATTGGCGATGGCGAGATAGTTTTGGATCGCCGTACGGTGTGCAGAATATCGCCGACAGTCGTATCGTTCGGAGGTGCCCGTTCAAGAGCTTCGCAAGAGCAAGCAACAGAGGGAGTACTCTTTCTTCTTCCGAGATTCCGCGTTCAGTTTTACAGGTGTTTTTCTGTGTTCTCTCATCCGTTTTTTGAGTGAAATTATCTTCTAGAAGTTTTATGTCTCGGATTATTTTTTTTGGAAAATATCAGTGTCCCAAGAAAAGTTTCGAATTTGGATTTGCAGTAACTGTTGCAGCAGCCGAAGAAATAAATAGTACAGTGAAATTTTTTCTGTGAATGATATTGACCCGTGCTTACGAGTGATTGATAGTAAACGTTCCACTCCACGGGAATTGGTTAAAGTGATCGTGCTTTTCGGAATAATTTTCGTGTGCTCTTACAACGACAACACGTTTTCGGGGAAAAGTGAAACGGTCCACAGGGCATATGAATAAGTGATAACCTTAGCGATAAAGCGGAAAAGCTGTTAACGATCGACGACGACGATTCAGTGCGATCCGGTGCCGCCAGGGAAAGAAAAGCCTAGAAGGTCCACTCCATTTTTCCTGCGCACACATCACTCTCTTGTAATGATGATTTATGGTCCATAAGTGAAAATTGCGACCCAAGGAAGCAGAAAATATTGCACTCGTTAAAACCGAAAACCCATCACCGGTAAAAAATTTTGGAAAGTGAAAAGTGTTTCGATAGTGGCGTTTTTTTCGCAGAATTGCAATCGAAAAGTCAAGGATTAGTCACCTGTGCTCGTCTGTCGTTGCAGTGTAGCAACCAGTTGCCGAATTAACCATTGCGCACTCGGGGATTCATTCGATAATGTATCGACATTTCTACGGTGGATCAACTAATTGGAACTAGTAAGTAATGACTTGATGACGACTTGATGTTTAAACGGATGATCAAACTTTCTCGGTGAGCAAACCGCTTCGAGGGGCACTTTGGTTCCCCCCGGCGATGGTTGGTGATTTTAAAGTTGTCGTGCAGGTTTTTTGTTTACTTTTTAATTTAAATTTCCATACAAACAGTATGATGCCTCGCCATCGTTATGGAGTAAAAGTTTCGTTTTGAAATAACCTGTGAATAGAATGGTTCGAATAACTGGATGTGAACATTGAAAAAAATTACAACCTGAATATGTATCATTGGATGGAAGCAGGTTATAAACGCAGAATACTTATGTTGTCAAATATGCCATCAAATATGTGTATAAAAAAATTTATACACATATATATACATTGAAGTAATTTTTATTAGGAAATCTCCTTCAATTTTCGAAAAAAACCCATTTTTTATATAACTTATCTACTCAAACCGTGTAGGCTGAATGCGCCTTTCTATGTTTCAAGCAAAATTTCACTTGCTTTGGCAATATTTTAGAATAATTGTTAAAAAAAAATGCTTGAAACTGATAACCCCCTTATGACACAGCTGAAATTTTATGAAAAAATTTTGTCTTTTATAACTCTACGGAATGAAACAAACGACAAGGTTTCCATATGATGTAATCAGTTCATCGATGGTTGATCTAAGCAACCCTTTGTTATGACAAGACGTAAAAAATAAGCCCTTCGAAAAATTATTTTAAGTTGGTCCAAGCCTTGAAGAACCTTTTAAATCCCTGGCGAAATTAGTGAATGCAACAAATATCATCAAATTGGTGAAGCGGTTGAAGAAGTTTACCCTACCCAAAATTTCGGGGTAAATGAACAACGCAAAGTTCCTGTTTAACCTTGGAAGAATGCACTCAATTGCCGGTAATGCAACAATCCGTTTGGAGAAGAAGTTGTCCCAGCAGCTTCTAAATGCTCTATAACATCAAGCTCGCAGTAGAATATATTTCTCGGAATACCCTAGACTGGACTCTTGAGATGAGGGAGAAAGCATCAGATTTATAAAATTTGCCTTTCGAGAAGGTTCAAAGCTTAATACTCACCCATTTCTTTTTAATCACATATTTTCAAGAATGATTCAGTATCTTACAAGAAAATTGCATTATACATATGCATAAGGAGTTTTGTTTAACTTCTTTAATTTTTGAAGTTTTTATTATGAACTACCTGAAATTAAAAAAAATTGGAGCCTATGAAAACTGAGTAGGCATAACGAAAGATACAATGTATTCAAAATACTAATTTTCGTTCTCGTGATTAGGATAACAACGAGACCCATTTGTGGTAATGTTTTAAAAAAGAAATGCAAGCCATAAATTTTCAAAAATTGTGTATGTGCCTTATTCTCTTTCAACAAAATAATTGGATCATAGATTTTAAAATTTTGCTTTTGATATTCAAATTTAATTATTCAGTTTTGCAGTTTTTATCGATATTAAAACAAAAGTTATCAGATTCGCCATTAAAAATCTTATATATTATTGCATTCCCTAGAGGATCTTGATATTTAAAAAAATTTTAGCATGTCAGGACAAAATGATAGGAGTTTTTTTATTTTCGGAAACAGGGCAACAACGCGAAATTCAATATCAATTAATAGTAGTAGTTGTAAGAGTTTTCTTAGGAAATCGCACCAAATATCGCACAATTTTCCAAAAATGGTTCCTGATCCAAACCTCCCCCTTACTAAAATAACTCTTCCTTAGATACTTGAATATAGATTCACAGACGTATAGACGATTTCTACTGAATTATCATGATACAAATGATACTGACTTATCAATGTTTCAGAGTTTTCCAAAACAAGCTTTTGAAGAAGACTGAAATAACAGATTTATGCTTCCTTCATCCGTCTTTGACTACTAGGACGTGGTCGGCACCGTGATTGAGGGAGAGCATAAGTTTTGTGCAATAAGAATGAGTTGCTAATCCCAAATTCTTTTGGCCCTTGTACAAAATTGAGTAGCACCATTAGCGATGTGGAACTCGTACTACTTAGCCACACCAGTGATCATGAAATTTGAAATACATTGAATGATTTGATACAATATAATACTATATTTTAATTAAAACAATGATAAAATGGTGTTATTTTTAAAGACTAGTTAAAGCATTTCGGACCTAATGATTTAAGGTTGATCTGAGTAGTCAAACAAGCTAAGCTAAGCTATGTAATCAGTCATCGATATAAGAGATGAACCAGCTGAAAGCTGAAAATCTCTATAAAAAAGATAACAAAAAATTCACTGATAAGAAAACATTATCAAATCTGTTTTGAAATCTTCAATTCTCTCTTAAGATGTTGATTAGAGCTAGACGCGAAGTTTTAGTAATGAAAATCATTTTTTTTTCTATTTTATCCGTTAAATTTATTATGAGAGAGACATTTTACAAATATGAGAGGGGCATACAAAACATTCTCTTATTCCACTGAAAGTTTTTTTTAAACGAACACACACATATACTACAGTGATATAACGAAGTGACGAATAAACCATTTTGTGTTTCGTCAATAAAAGCGATTTTCTCTTTAAGCATAATATTCATTACTTCAGGATTTTTAACGAAATATAATCTGTACAATCTGTTCCAAAATGTATCTAAAATATAGCCTTTCGGATTACAACTCCTTATTTTGCATACATAAGTTTTTAAAACACATTAGTCACTTCGGCGTAAAAACGTAAGTTTTGTTTTAGCGATTAAACGCCGAAGTGTCTAATGTCCTACTAACTATGGTAGTTAGTAGGCTTGTGCAAACTTCCGAACCAAAGAAATTGAACAATCTTAGCTATTTCATTAAAAAAAAGCCAGGGCGTTGGAACTTATTCAAGCATATTCGAGCGAGGAGGTGGGTATTTTTGAAGATATCGGAGAGTTTGAAGAGATGTTGGGAACAATAAATAAGAATTGAAATATTTCATCGATTAGAACAAAATAACTATACCTACTTAAAATTTGTTCGAATTTGCACCAGCTGCGAACGTACCTAATTCAACAAAATAAAAACAGGCTGTAAAGCGCGATCAAAATATGCCAAGCCGATGAGTCCTTCACTTAACTACAAAGAATTTTGGGAGATGCTCGACGAAAGAATGTATTTTGAAGAATTTTTACTAATTAAAATTGTGCTTTTATTCAATAAACAAATTTATCGTAATTAATGCACAACATTTCATTTTAATTTAAATTTGAGAGTATTTTCTATATGAGATCATTGCGCACTAACGAATAATTCGAACCATTCATTTCGTAATATTTTATACACTAAGGTTTTTTTTTACGCGGTATGAATTCCGCCGTTAATATATTTTCGCTCAAAAAACGTGTTGATTCGCGAGAGCCGGTAGAAGAATCATATACATGGCAAAAAACCGAGTTAAAAGAAGCCGTGTTAGAAAAACGGAGCAAAATCAAACCGCGTAAAAAAAGACCTTAGTGTATTTTCCATAACAAACTCATTAAGAATATATTTGCCGAAAATGTTAAAAACTATTTTCTGAAAATAAATAAATTTGTATAAATTTACATATAAAATTTGATAGAATTAAAAATGATCGCCTTAAAAAGTTTTAAATTAATTTTATATGGGACACCCCCCCTCCATTTGCTAAAGTGGAAGGGGTGTCTTTTCTTTTAAAATATCATCATGTCAAGATAGGTATATGTCCTAAATTTTATGAAAATCGCTTCAAAATTATTAGAACTGCTAGAATTTTCCGTATCTCTGCCATGGATTAACGGATACTAGTCACATCGGCGTCAAAATGGCTCATTCGTCACTTTGTTTTTCTGAATTTACTCGAAAACTATATGGAATATCAAAAAACTTTTAAGAGCATTTGAAAGCTTTTAGAAAACTGTATAAAATGACGTCAAAAAGCAAAAAACGATAAAAATGGATGTTCGTCACTTCGTCATATCACGGCAGTATAGGACCTCAGTGAAACTTCATGTTTCTTTGAAGAGATCTAAATTCTACTTAAAACTAAAGCGTACATCTTTCGAAGATATAATGGCTAGGCACCTTACTAAAGCTAACACCAAAAGCCCACAGAAAGAGTACTATGTATGACGTGACCAAGACTCGATCTCATGACCTCTAGCTTACAAGACTTGAACGCTATCCTCTAGGCCACGGTCGGCGGCAGTTATAACTCCTGATCATGATTTCTGATTTTTTTTTCATGAGAATTACAGCCAGAACCAATGTCAGAAACTGTGCTGTGGTTAGTTGCTAGGGTTTAAAGTTTAATAATAGATAAGAAACAATTTGAAAATAAGTTATCCTTTGAATGTAAAAAAAAACTTTCATTTTGAATTCCCATTTTAAATGTTTCATCTATGATTCTAAAGTTATTTCACTTCAACCTGAATTCTTGATTCTAATGCAGATTCTACCTGAACATTGGAAATTCCGATTCAAAACTCACTCCTTCGCGAAGATACTTATGCAATTCATTGCTGAAACGTGAGTTTTTTTGACACTGAAAACAGTATCTAATGGTCGTCAATATCCGGTTATTTGTTAAAAGGCGCTTCTTGCAGTTTAATTAATGGAATTTGCAAGGGAGTTTTCTGATTTTGTTTAAAAATGTGTATTCAACTGATTGCAAAACTCTATTTTTCAACACTCTACCAACCAATAATTGATTTTTGTCAATTACGATTTCAAAAGTTTATTTAATTTGTTCAACTTTTCAGTTTTTGTGACGAAAAAATCGACTGGAAATATGTTATTTTCCGGGAGTTTTTTTCGGCTTGAAGTCTTGATTTACGTTTCCAACGTTTCGATCCTTATTGGACCTTCTTCAAAGAATAAAAATAGTGTTTATTTAGTTGGTTTTGCAGATCATAATATAATTTATGCTTTCTTGCCGAAAAGATGCCGTCAACTTTCACTGATTTTGTTTTGATCAAAAGTCAGCTGTTGTGTATGTGTGTTAATGGTGTAGTTTTGTGTGTATATTTTTTATCTGGCAGTTAGCGTATTTTTTCGAATCATTGGAAAATGTTTGCGTATGAAGAGTGGATGTTTTCGGAGTGTTTCTTAATTTTTACTGTGTTGTCGATGTCGAAAAGGTTCGTGGTGATTTCGTAAACCAGAAATGCAGTTTGCTGGTTCAGCTTTGCAAT
>NW_026598539.1:0-25000 GCF_029784155.1 Uranotaenia lowii | reverse complement strand
GCTAAATGATTATAAGATGTTGATCTAAGATTCCGTTATGGTGAAAAAAGAATTGGGCTCTAGAACTAATATATGCAATAAAAGCTGACCAAATCGCCATTTAAGGATTTGAGTACCATCTAAGGTTACCAGATCCCGCAACACCAAAAAGAGTACATTGAGATGATTTACAAAATACTTAGTCAGAAGAAACGATATAACTCCGATTTTCTGAGCTTCTAGTCATCAGGTTAGTATAAGATCCATTAATTCATCGAACTTTGCGCCCGGATTGTATGAGAAACAGAAGGAAATGAATTTCCATATTTCGTATTATTTGAGGAGGCCCCTACTACCAATAACCGGGGTTCTACTGTAATTGGAAACCGAAATATTTCAGTTTAATCAAATACTGTCAATTTGTTGAGGTTATGCAAAAGTTGGGTTATTCGAAGAGATAGCAGTATTTAGATTATGCTGATGCTGAGAAACCACAAAAATCATTATAAAACAATCCATTTCCATTTCTTTTTTATATACACGTACATATTCTTTACAATCATTATTTGAGAATTGTGCGCATTCAAGCATATTACCTAAATTGTGTACATATTGATTACTGTTTGCACACTCAAAGACACTTATCGCGCTCACTTTATTACGACTAAAAATGCCAATCAATGAAAATAAGATGTTAAAGTAATTTGTTGTAAGCAGTATCCTTTCCTTAGTTTTTGTATAAGATATGAAACAACCTTATAGAATGGAAGAAATACATAGGTTTTTCATATCAAATGTCTTCCAACAAAAAGCCGCCGCCCGTGGCGTAGAGGATAACCTTCAAGTCTTCTAAGCCAAGGGGTATGAGATCAAATCCTGGTCACGGCATACATAGTACACTTTCGGTGGGTTGGTGGTTTTAGCATTTGTAAGATGCTAGCCATCATATCCTCGAAAGATGTACGCTTAGAGTTAAGAAAAAGGAATCTCTTCGAGGAAACATCATGTTTCATTGAGATCCTGTATGTGTTTTAAAAAAATGAGTACATTTGGTTAAATTTGACAAAAAGAAGAGTACGCCCATTTCTCGATCGAAAAAGAGTACATGTACTCTTAAAAGAGTACGTATGGTAATTTAGAATGCACTTGGAGATCCTACCCAGATGTATGTGTGCTCGTAGTGCTACCGGTAAATAACTGCAACTTCAACCAATAGTGCAGGGGTGTCAAGTAGCATAGCAAAGTGAAAATAGTAACGCGGGGTAAAAATACCACAATAGATCAACTAAATGGTGACCAAAAGTAAAGAAAAATTAAACTATTTGAGAGAGTTATTTTGAATAGAATGATGATTCATATTAATCAGAATTCTATTTCCCTGATGAATAATTTGGCTTTCGTCAAGGACATGCATTCTACTACACATCAACTCTTGAGTATAACCAATATGATTAACGCTAGCAAATCTGAAGGTTACTCAACTGGTGTTGTTCTTCTAGATATTAAAAAGCTTTTGACAGTGTTTGGCAAAAAGGTTTAGTTGGTAAATTAGCTCGATATCTTTTAAGCAAATCTAGGTGCCGAAAATGCGTTGAAAAGTGTACTGGAACAAAAATGATATGATTGGAAAATCACTTCTGGCATAAAGACTCGAGCTCTCAATCAAAATGATGAATGACCACTACATTCAAGCAAAACAAGAAAAGCATTCCATTTTCCTCCTAATCCAGTGCACCATCTGAGTCGGTTATCAAACGAAAGTTTATCGTCATAGTTTTTCTGCCACCGCCGATTACCAAAAAAAAACGCACTGCATAAGCCGTCTGTCGGTTTTTGTTTTCATCTTGCTCTGTATTTGATTGGAAAGGGATGTGAAAGGGAGGGGAATGGGATTGGAATGGGAAACTAGGAACTGTTTTCTTTTGCCGGTAAGTTTACATGCACACGCACAGCTCATCTAGTTTTTTGCAGATCCCTGCAACGTTACACGATTTGTCTATGTATCGTGTGACCAACATCTTTTGAGTAAGTCTTGGTGAATCTCGTTTTTAAGCTTTTTTTCCTCAGATTTAAGCTTTTTTTGCCTTGAGAGCATAGGAGATGAAAGCTCAAATCTGAAGAAAAAAGCTTAAAAAGGGGAAATCTGAGGGGGAATCTGAGAGATGTGCTCCACACGGTTTGTATAGCATTGCCGGGAAGTGGTTTTTTGTCGCCGGTTGGAAACAAAGAATGTTTTTTCCTAATGCCGGTTTACATACACACACAGCGCTCGGTACATCATTCGACAATATCTTTGATGGCAGATTGTTTCATTGCTGTTTTGTCTTATGATAGAATATGAGATATGTTTTATTTGATTTTTTCAGACATATGCAAAGCGGTTGAGCTGGGAGGACAATGCCAGTTATTAGAAAGCTTGTCAATGCCGGTCCGGCATAGAATCTTATGCCTATAATTCCGCTCCCAAAGAAGTTCAATTTTGGAGTAGAATCTGATTTGTGGGTGTGGATAAAACCGGGCAATCTGGCAACCTTAAGATAAATCTATGCAAAGTTTTAAAAATTTAGTCATATTACAAAATACAATCGTTTCTTACCAAAGGAAATTACACATACGTCTGACTTCACTTTCAGTTAGAATAGCCTTCCTAAAATGTAGATCCTGAGTGAAAAAAATTTGGATTTCCCAAACCATATTCATCTTTCCAAGATAACACCGTGATAAAAAAAAAGATAAAATAGGAAAAACCTACTTGAAAATTTATAAGAACTTATTTACGAAATGTTAACGTTGTTTTTCATAGAAAATCTCTACGAAGAAAGCACCATAAATCTAGACCCTAGAAAAACCATTGCATCTGCCATCACAGACAAAATACTTGAACTCCCATTCAAGAAAATGCTGATGATACCCGCGTTGCTTGTTAGAGCTGCTTGACTAAAATTGGGCTCTCCAGCCATAGCCAGAGCATTGGCGATCGATCCAATCCAGCCTGTCGTCGTCGTCGAAGGCGACGCATTTCAGGCAGCATATAGCCAACTCAATATTCCGAGATCAGGTTCGAGTAAAATTTTATAAAAGAAGATCCTCGGCGCCTCGGGAGGTTAGTCTGGTGAAGAAAGTGGCAACGTTATCATCTGACGGTGAAAGAAACACAACAAACATGTCTCTCGGTTGACTTCTGTGGCAGCTGGAAGTTTTTGAAGCGATTCGAGTTGGATTCGATTTGTGATCTGGTGTGTGGTCGATCCGATTCATGCGCCCGATCTGGTGATAATTATCGGCGCGCTCTGGGTAAAAGTTTGCAAAGAAAAACTAGTTTTTGGTGCAAGTGAAAGACCCATAAATAAAAGTATGAATAATCAAGGGGAATCGAGAGCACTTTTCTCGACGGGATGAGATGAAAGACGCGGTGCTATAAAAATTGTTGGTGTAAAAGTTATTAGCGATACCTAGTGCAATAATTGATGGATTACAACCGACGTCAGTAGGTGGAATAAGTGCTCGGAAAGTAGGCCCACGAAGAGAGCCCCCTCAGCCATGATGATACCGAGAGTTTGAACTTGAACTGCGAATAGTTGCATAGGGGCTGCGATAATTGACCCACCATCATCACCTGGACGGATTGGAGTCAAACCAAGCGAGGCAACACAAAAAAAAACGGAAAGAAAAACAGACTTACGGATCAGCAATGGATTATCGGCAGCTTGTGTTCACGGTAAATATCGAAACAGCATAAATTCACCCGATAATGATCGGCATCGGGGATAAGAGGAGAAATCATTTCTTACAAACATACATTTTTGAATACAACACACAACGCAGCAGTGCTGATGGTGGTGGCTTATGATTACGCATCATAAAATCGCACCTTTTCCGATTGTTGTAAAAAAGTAAAATGTGAAAGGAAGATTTTTTTGAGTGAGAAAAAACAAATTGTGATTCGGTAATTGCAGGTTGCGACTGATTGACTAATAAAATAGCTTAGCTTGTAAATAAACTTTTTACGAGTACATGCTGAGTAAACGCTAGTTAAGCGGTAATCAGAAGAAGTGATCAATTGAGGAGCAATGCCATCAATTTAGCGATGGAAGCATTACTACGAGATTGAGTTACAGTTAGCGAAGTTGCAGTTTACCATAGCTGAATTAGAAATAAAAAATGTTTGGTCTACACACTTTAATATAAACACATAAACCAGAATAAAAAAAAAAGTACAATATTAATCAATTTAAGAGCATTTTGGTAAAATATAACTTTAAAAAGAAGATAGAAGAAACATTTATTTCACCATTTAATGTTTGTCTACATATTTTAAAGAAACAATCTTAATGAAATGAAAAAAGCGTATAGCCTTTGGATCTATTGAATGAAAATTTCAAAACTATCATTTTGAAATTTTTAATCATAGCTTAGGGGAAATAAGGGCATAACGAGCACCCGGGGAATAGTAAGCACTCTTCTTTTCTACGAAAGTACGAATTTTCACAAATAAATTTTCATGAGAAACAGTTTTGTAGTTCCCATAGTATTAATTTTTCAGCCAAAAAAATCTTCTTATCGTCTTTACAGAAATGGATCTGAAAATAAGCTTTTATGCTCGTTAAATCATCTTAATCTATAAAATACGCACTGCAACATGATGTACACATTGTTCCTCAATTTTCACCATCATTCAATTTTCGATTTTTCACTATAATCAATTTTGAAACGCGTTTTTACTTTAACTTGTTGACTTGGGGCGTATAGAGCACAATTGATCGGGGCACGATGAGCATTTCTTGCCGTAGAATCGAGAAGCAAACTCAACTCGTCAGATAAAACAAGTCAAGCTCTAGCTCTATTATTCCGTTGACTTCATCGAGTTGAATTCGCTGCTAGATTCTACGGCAGAAAATGCTCATCGTGCCCCGATTTATGGTGCTCATACTGCCCTAGTGGGGGTTCTCATTATGGCCCTACAGTGACTGATTTTCAGCTTTTGGCAAACATTTTTAAAATGCATTTTTAAACGTTTTTATTAACTTTTTCTAGTTTTAGCCCGTTGGGAAATAGACATTTTTAGTGTCTGAATACGAAACAATGAAGTAACTCGCAAATTATAGCTGTATTAAAAAGAAAGGATAAAAAAAACACACAAGTAGCTAGTTCTGGTCCTGAATAATATTATTATATTATATTTAATATTATATTTATTATTTTTGGTTGAATCTATATGACTTTATTTTCTCCATTCAACAAGAGGGCACTGTTACTAACTCAATACTTTTTTTGGTTTCTTCTTCGAAAGTTACTTTTATTTACAAGATTCTTGACCAAATAGCAGTTTTTTAAAAAAAAATATTTATTTACTAGACGTCCCGATGTGCTTACAACACCTTTCAAAATTATTAACATTTTAATCACTACGTCAATTTCAAATTTTAAAATTGTTGCTGGAACTTCAGCTTCGGACTGCAAAACTAAGAAGATTAATTCTAATTTTCTTAATGTTTTTTTTTTCTTTTTCAACACAATCCGCATTTGAGTGTCTATATGACACTATTGGAAGTTTGGCGGCTTGTAACTTTATTCAGGTGCATACGAATAAAAAAAATCTACGAGTACCCTTGAAGAATTCTTGAAATTTTATATTTAATATCATTACTTTTTTATGGACGCACCCTGAAAGTCCAGGAAAAAACTCCCTAATCAGATCTTGAGTGTCAATTTGACACTCCTCGCTTAAATCTGCTATATCTATCTTGTTTCTCAAACCTTTTTTACAAAATTTAAAGTTTTGGAATTCTCGTTAATGTAATTCAAATATGTTATTCAGACATTATTCATCTAGATTTCTGTTATTGAAAGCCTAAGAAAAAAAAAATCCAAAACAAACATGCTTCAGAAAAAGTCTTGTAGATTAGCTACGGAATGCTAAAAAAAAATTCACTTAGTGTCCAAAATACGCTGCATATAAGGATACATTTTTTTGAAATTTTTTAAGATCATGACCATGAAAAATGTAAAAAAGCGGTGTAAAAACGTACTTTTCAACCAATGAACCGTCAAAATTGGTTAAGTCACACCAGATAAATTTTGAAATGAGGATTGAACAGGAGACGTAATTTGACACATTTTCGCAGCTTTAGATTTTCAAAATTTCGAAAAACAGAATTTTCGACGGAATTTTAAGGGTATCTATTTTTTGTACTTTTTCTCAATTTTCAATGTTTTTCTGGTTTTAATTTTTTTGTGCATTGCACAGTAGCCCTAAAGGGCGTTAAATCAAACTTTTTTCCTAGCGCTCTTGTCTTTCATTTCAGCTTTTAGGCGTCTTCAGAACATTTGCTTGTTAGACTGTTCCTCATAAGAGCAAGTTCAGTCGTGTTGGGAAAAAGTTGTAGAAATTTTCACACTTGTGTAGCACATTTTGAAAATTTTACCATGCAAAAATGTTTTTAAGATCTTTGGGCGTTAAATTATTTTGCAACACTGTTTCTATTTTAGCCATGTGTGATAGAAATCGAGCTAGTTTTGCATCACAGCATGCGAAAATAGAACACGTGTTGTAGAAAAACTTGACGGTCGCAGATCTTGAAAATTTTTTAACATGGTAAAGTTTTCGAAATGTGCTACAACTTTCAAAAATACGTCACAGCCTACTACGATAAAAATAAAAATACTAACTTTTGTGTTTGATGAGAAAGAGACCAAATTTGTTAAACAAAGTTGTAGATATTATCAAAATATGAAGCTTTGATGTAATAATGAGTGCTCTATCTCAATGCAGTGCAGAGTTATAAATTTTTTTGTTTAAAACATAACTGCGTAAATTTATTTTTCATACTCAACTATTGCTAGCTTTCAATTAATAGAATATAATGTTCAAAACATTGTTGAGACATTCAATACACACATTTACACTAGATCTTAAGCCTTTACGACGCTTTCTTCAGAAGTTATTTCAATTTCAAGTTTTATTTTTTCTTGATTTCACGATCTTCTAGGGTAAAATGGGGCAAATGGATCCATAAACAAAATACTACGTCTTGAAGCTTGATTCAAGTACTTTAAACTTAAACAGAAGTTACTCGTCTCCAAGTGCCCGTTTTTGAGTACGGTTGGCATAGATTAGTTGAATTCTTAGTTTTTAACGAGGAAATAGAGATTTATTGTCATCATGAAGTTTAACCATACTTTAAATGCACATAACAACTTTATCAATTTTTAACTGAAATCATCAAATAGCACATCGAAATGCATTGAAAGTTTCATATTTTGATAACATCTACAACTTTGTTGAACAAATTTAGTCTCTGTCTCCTAATCAAACATCAAAGTTAGTGTTTTTATTTCATCGTAATATGCTGTGACGTATTTTTGATACTTTCACATTATGAGGAACAGTCTAGATAGCAAAAGTTCTGAAGACACCTAACAGCTGAAATGAAAGACAAAAACTCTAGTAAATAAGTTCCACTTTAGGAAAGATATATTTAAAGAAGATAGTGCCAAAGCAGCCCTGCTCTAGTATTGGTACAGACTGTGACGTCACAATCACGAAAAAATTGTTAATTTACTAGGAAACATGACTCTTTCGATGATAATTCAAAACATCTGCTGGAAATTTTCCTCTTTCAAAACATGTTATTCTAGAAGGATTCTTGCTTTTGTGGATCGTTTCCAGTCATTTTCGAAAATCGAAAAAATGGAGAATTTTCCCTACTCAAATTTGCAAAACTATTCAATTAGTTAAAAGTATTCCATGAAAATGTTCAAGTCAATGCAGTTTAAGCACCTTACATAATAAAGTAATCAAAACACAATTTTGTATACAAAACTACAATTTTTTATTGGCATTTCAGTAAACCGAGTTAACAATCATTTATTGATGTTAAATGTTCTACAGAAGAATTGTATTTGGTAAACCGGTTGGATAAAAATCATGATAATCAGTTGAACACACAATAAATATAACTAAAAAAAAAACTACCAGCTAGACCTTTGTGAAGCTAAAAATTTCTTCATTTTTGCACGATTAGCTTCAAGGTGACATAGCATTAATTAATAAAATAAAAAATAATAATAATGAAATCTTCAATGGACCAAAACACTTCATAACATAGTGAAATAGAGGCCTTGCAACACAATAAAAATGAAATAGAATATATCGTTGGACCAATACCGTTGTTAAACCACAGAGAACAGACATACAAGCTCGAACAAAAAATCTTCAAAAAAGTGTGTAAAATTTCAAATGCTGGCATCCAACCAATACGTTAAAAATTGACTTGAAACAGTGCCTTCTATTGCGCCGTTCAAAAGTTACAAATCAAATTTTCGAGGGGCATTTTTCGAAAAGGCTTATCGTATATGAACACATTAATTATAATTAAACTAATGCAGCTCTAAATGGACGGGTTCAATTTTTTGCTAGATAAATGCAATAAAAGTTACTTTTGATTAGACAGAATTTCGCTTCCTTTATTTTTGCACTACAGAGGCAGTCAAAGTAACTAACAGTTTTGGAATAAATTTTTGCATTTCTAGGAAGTTTATCTTCAGAGGACGAATCGGCTATATCCAGTTAATTATTCTTTACGATCTGTCTTACCCATCAGAACCAATTCTAGACATCTCGAATCAGGTTTATTTCGAGAATCACTTTTGCATCCCCTTGTTCAAAATTGAGTACTTTCTAGTTTGAAAGAAAGAGAGATTTAATTTTAAGATATTTTTCCATTATGCAACGTGACGAAAATTTTACGAAACTTCAAAAACGATTTGCTTGAAACATGCCAAACAGTTCATACGACCAGTTCAGAACTGATCAAAATTTTGTTTTTTTTCTCAGTTTGGTTTTGACAGTTCCCTTTGGTGTGTTTGGAGACATCTGGTGGCCCAGCCAAAAACAAAAATTGGGTCAAAACAGTCGTTAAATATTTTACACAAGTTTCGTGGGCTAGCTTGTACGTCTGTTCTCTGTGGTTAAACTCGCTATCAAAACTATTTGAAAAAATTCTTTTTGAGCAAATTCAAGAATTTTGTAAAAATAATCGAATAATAAATAAAAACCAATTTGGCTTTGTTCCTAACTCTAACACCCTATCTGCAGTTGCAAACCTCATGAATGACATGAAAATGTATCTTGTTAATTCATAGATCTCAATAAAGCATTTGACTGTGTACATCATCAAATTCTATTGAAAAAAATGAACGAAATGGGCTTTGAATCGATCTCACTATCGTTAATGGAATCGTACCTATCTAACCGAACTCAATCAGTTTACTCTAGTTCACCGAGAATAATCAAGTACGGTGTTCCTCAAGGTTCCGTTCTCGGGCCACTTTTGTTCAATATTTATAAAAAACGATATCTTTCAATTACCTCTAAATGGAAAGCTTCAAATGTATGCAGACGACGCAACGTTGCTCTATGTCACTGAAAATTTGAATGATTTGAGTGCTCAAATAAAACATGATATCGAAGTTCTCCTCAAATATTTTTACATAAATCATTCATCCATGAATCTACAGAAAACTAAATTTATGATCTTTTCACTGAGAGGTCACTCTCGAACACTAACGTTATCAATAAATGACACTCAGATTGCACAAGTGTCACAAATGAAATACCTCGGACTCTGTATCGATGAAAACTTAAAATGGGGTGGTCACATAAGTCAGATTTGTAAAAAAAAAATAGCACCTTACGTATTTGCTTTTCGAACAGTACGTCAAAATATAAATGAATCATCAGCATGGAAAATATATTATGCCTACATTCGATCCTATCCGATCTATTTGAACTCTATCTGGGGCTGCGCAGCTGAAACATGCCTGTAACGACTAAAAATTCTACAAAATAAAGCTATAAAACATATAAGAGGATTACCGACATTGTTTTCCACTACACTGTTATACAGTACCAGAATACTCCCTCTGGAAATTCTAAATACATTTGAAACGCTTACATTTTTCTATAAAATATCAAAGAAACTTTTAAAGTCAAACATCGAACTGGTTCACATTAATAACATCCACGCTAGGAACACGAGAAGCGCGGGTAATATGAGTTTTTTTTATAGCGCGAACAAGAACACAATTTGCGCAAAATAGCCTAGTACATCGTGGATTAAATCTCTTCAATACACTCCCAATAGAAATAAAAAATGCAAGAAATTTAGACACATTTAAGGAAACTCTTAAGTCATATCTTTTCAACCCACCTTAAGTCAATTCAGCCTAGAGGTATCAACTCACCTTGACGAAGCCTTACGGTACAAAGATAGTTTGGTTAGTCGGGGGGTTCTATGCCTCTTTGCTTCGCCGATAAAACTTTTGAATTCTTGCTTAGCACTCCCAAGACAATCTTCAGAAGCAACTAGCAGACAACCCAGAACATCCCCCGGAAGAAAGCAAAGGAAAAGTGTTTTCACGTACACATCTGTAAAAGCACTGGCATGAGCGGTTGACAACAGTCTTCAGACTAATCTAACTGCCAAGAAAACCGTTAATAAATAAAAAAAATCATTTTGGTACTAACGTGTTTTTCAAGAACTTTTTTTTTGTTAAAAACTCAACCAGATGAAAAGTTTGATAAAAAAACGTTTAACATGTAAAATATCCAAGTTTAAAATGAAACTTAAATCATAAAAAAATCACTTGAAACCAGATAAATATTAATAGTATATCCCTGATTAATTATCGGAAAAGAAAGAAGACAGTCAAAGACGGGCAGGACATGTAAGAAAATGGAAAAAAACTGAACAACTCATCAAGCGGAAATGCGTCCAATTTTACACTCAAGGCTCCATCGATTAACTTCTTTTTCTATTTTAGATGTAAATATATGTATAAAACTACCCTAAAATTTTGGTTTGATTCTAAAGACTATAAGAAAATTGGCATGACATTTTCGGTGTCGCCCTTTAATGTATGTATGTATGTATGTATGTTTGACCCACCAGTGGCTGATAGGTCTTTCGACCCGAGTCGGTACGGGAAGTCTCGATCGCACATTCAAATACTGTTCATGCTTAACTCATCAACCATAATTGCAGTACAACCAAGGGGTCCGTTACCACTGGCTTGGGACAGGTTTGACTCATCTCACTCCCTTCAAACTGTTCGAAACAAAGAAAGAATCCTGAAAAGGTACCTAAGCAGCCTATTCAAGATTCCAAATTTGCCGAGATACCCCGGCTGGCTTGAACCCACAATCCATTGTATATCAGTTTTCCGTTCGTTTGATGTCCTGTCCAAACCCCCCCACCAATCCCCTTAAATAGAGTTAAGCTATTTACTCTGAATGAATCAAATGCAATTAAAAGAAGTGATGAAATGAAATGATACTTATCTTGAGGCCAGGCCAGGCCAGGCTTCAGCAGTTTTTCGGCGATCTACACAGAAAGCAAAAGTCTGCATGTTCATCAGTTACCTATTAATTAATCACTAATCGCAGCAGTCTAGTATTCTATCAATTACACCAATACCCCACAATAAAAACATAAAAGTCACGTTTTTTTTTTTCATCGACAGACATCTCCCTGCATGTCAATGCTCTTATTTTTAATTGAACTACATTTTCACTGAACTTATCCCATGCTTTGGGTCAGTTCCAAAAAATATCAATTAAACCACCAGGTTTCCAGAATTGATTGAACCACAAACTTCTTCCAAAGGCATTCTAACTCGCAACTTTCACATGAACGATTTATTTGGCGAACTTTTAACACTTAAACTGGATTTGGTAGATAATTTTTGTTATATTTATAACACATTATAATAAAATTTGCGGAGCCGGAAAAAACTCGTGTTGATGGTTTGGCACACGCCTACTCGGTTCCACATTTTCGGTGTCGCCCTTTAAATGTAAAAATCTTTAAAATGATTTTAGTTAAAAGTATAGACATCTTTTCATGAGCTCAATTCTCGACTATGTTTCCTAAGTGTTTAGGGAAGTTTTTTTTCTCTTGCACTGAATATGTATGCTAGACCGCTGCAAGCTTTGTATAAAAATTTTAAATTTCCGCAATTATTACACCTTCCGTAACTTTTTTTTGGCAGCTTTTACTGCCAGAAATAGCAAAAAAATTTTTGGAAGCGATCCATCCAGTCCTGAATTAGCGCAACGCTTTTTAATTTTGTATGGAAATTTGTATGAAAGATTCGTGTCTTAACTGCTTAGTAAGTGAATAATACACTGGTTGTGATGGGGCGCTAGCATTCAAAAATTACTCCACGTGTTCTAATGACACGTAGAAAAATATATAGAAATTTCGTTATCTACCTACCAAGCATTTTTAGCCTGCTTCAATTTTTCTGCGTGCAAAAGTATAAGTTGCTATGGTGCTCAATTTGTGTAATGTTTTCCTCCCAGTGAAAAAAGGATAGTTGAAATGTACTAGATTCATTAAGCTTTGAAATTTGAGGAACAAAATTTGAAACGAAAATCAATTCTTCATATTTGAAAAAAAAAAACTATACCAATTAAAAGGATATTAAAATTTTAAAATAATTTCATAATATAATTGAATTACATTTCAACAGTTTTTAAGAATTGATTTTAGCAAATGAATAAAAGTTATAGATTAAGACTTTCAAAGCGAATATGTTCTTTATCTTATTGAGGCAAAAATCGCTGTTCTTTAAAAAAGGATCTTCTGGTGAACGACTTAGTCTAGGCATTTTATAAGAGAACATACTTTTTAGATCATCTGGAATTTCTTCAAATTTCCCCTTTGGATGAAATGTTCAAAAGATCATACACTATTCTTCAATAAGAATGGAATTGATCCGACACATTGAAACTATATTTTAAACTAACTGAGTTACATATCTCTTCAAAAAAACTATTTTCGGATTGTCAAATGAAAATTGAATGATTTACGAAAAAATCGAAATTTAGCTATTGGTATCATTACTTGATCGGGTAACGAAGCTTAGGGAATGATGAGCTAGTTGGCGCCAGGAGTTTTGGGCGATGAATATTTTACTCCTACGCCGGAAAAATTATATCAGCTTATCAGTGCTTAAAGCTCTAGAAAATATAACTTTGGATGAAAAATATTCTTTGATTCTTAGAGCACAATTTATGTGAACAAAGCACACACCAAACTTGTACGCCAGGAAACATATTCAATGTTATTCAATTTGTTTTGTTCAATTTTTTTTAAATTTTCGCGTTTTTGACTGCTTTTTGAAAGCTGTGTAACCATAGGATGAAAATAAAAAATCTCAAAAATCTGCTTTGCATTGCCAGAGAATTTATTGATTCATATAACCTTTGCAAAAATATTTCATGAAATTATTAAAAGCTCTAGCAGACAAAGTCTGCCATTTTTCAATACTTTTCAATGGATTCAGATTTTAAATTTTGAAATGGTTAGTTATAACTTTTTTCATGAAATACTTAGCTGCTTGTCATCTCAGAACAAAAATGAAGCTTAAGAATAGTCAAAACCAAAAATCAAAGACCAACTACATTTGAGGCTTATTTGAATTTTCTGGATGATTTAATTTGCAAAAAATTCGTCTTCCATACAAATTTCCATACAAAATTGAAACGCGTTGCGCTAACTCAGGAATCAACCAAATCATCTCAAATTTTACATTGATGCTTGGTGACCCAAAACGCATCGGAAAAACATAAGTGAGCAAAAAGTCAATTTTTGCAGCGGTCTAATGTATGTACAAAATTGATGTTTTTATTTTTTTTTAAATAGAACGATGGATTTACAAAATGTAAGTGCAGGATACGGGAGTTAAGAAATCAATTTTTATGAAACATCACAGCTCACATTTGACGGTGTGTTTCAATAGTGATATGCTTAAATAAGCGTGCTTTTGATTCCGACAATTTCTAGTTATCTAGTTAAAGAGGAAAATAGTTTTTAAGAAATAAAGATATTTTATGAATGAAAATTACTTACAAAGCTAAGGCATCCTGTGGATATGTGTGAGAGGATGTTTATGGAGCCGTTCAATAATTACGTAAGCACGGTTTTGGAAATTTTTAACCCTCGATTTTCCCCTAGTAGGACAAAGTAAGATTTTTCTAAACCTGTACTACTTTGCATTTTGGTTTTAAAAATTTCTTATATGAAAAGACTGTTGATGAAAAGCGAAAAGCGAAGATCTTTTTCAATAATGTGAGTTAGTGTTCTTAGTGACATGTTGGTTTGAATTTTTTTTATAAATTTTATAGAACCAGCCATTTTTTTTATTAATTAAAAGATGTTAATAGATAAATACCATTACATCAAAAATTCCCTGTGACGAATTATCAATGTAACATTTCTTCCGTAAGACTTTTGGAAACCCCTCCTACCCCCCCTAATAAGAGATCTTAAGCAAGTGTGAAATCGCTCCCACTTTTACCGCCCCCCCCCCCCCCCCCCTCATGTGCCTACGTAATTAGTGAACGGCCCCTGTTTGTTCAAAAAGATTTCCAAATCCTTTTTAATTAATGCATCAATGTTGAAAAATTAATTCCCTCATTCCTTACAAAACTAATTGAAACTTAAGATAATTGTCAATAATTCTGTATGAATAGTAGACAATCCCAAACAAAATTGTTTGCTAGGATACAGAGGTGACCTCTGTTCTGAAGCGCAAAATTATATTTTTCACCCCTTTCTCTATTTTTCCCAACTATCTATTGACTACTAGGACGTGTCCGGCGCCGTTATTGATGTTCAAAGAGAGAGCATCAGTTTTGAGCATTGAGAATGAGCTTCTCATCCCAAAAACCATTGTTTTGATCATTGTGCAAAATTGATAACCTCGGTCAATCACGGAGTAGCAACCATTGCCAATGCATTGGCGATGTGGAATTCGTTCTACTGAGCCACGCCAGAGATCAAGGAATTTGAAATTCTTATTTCTTTTTTAGTTTATAAATCCCATAATTCAAGTATTAACCATCAAAAAATAAATTCATAGCTTTTTAATAATAATTGTGTTTGAACATTTTCCATGTTGCATTTCAGATTCAGTGATTAGAGGTAAAAGTGAGGAGTCAATCAGATCAATCAAGCTAAGCTAAGCTAAAAGGGGGGAAATGATAAAAAGAAAAAAAAGGTCATATATTCGAGAAATAAATTAAAAACTGCCAAAGAAAACTATCGGACGATCATGACAGAATCAGAACCAGAGTCATTTGAAAGTAGAAAGTTTTTCAAGGTTATCGAGTTTTGTACATTTTGCAAAAAAATGCTAAACCCGAAACCGGACCTATCCCACCGGGAGAAGGAAAATATCAAGTTACTTGTTTATCGCATAATTTGCGATTCCGGGGTTACATAACAAAAGTTAAAAGCCTATCAAACGGAGAAGGGAACGATTTTGGCAAAGCGAGTAACACGAGTTAATACGGAAAGTAGTTTCTCAGCGTGCTCCTAATATCTGGTTTCATAATAACAAACCTACCTACATGTAGCATTTCTTCGCCTTCAAAGGAATGCTGAGCAGCCAGCGCGGCGGCCGGCTTCAAGTTCCAGAGATTGACGGCTGATTTTTTCTAATGTGCTAAATTAATCGCGCAAAAGACAATTCAACTTTGACAGGTTCGGGTCGGATTACCGGGTGCTCTAGATTGAGCCGAAACCGCATTCGAAAGTTCAACACCTGTCACATTGAGGTAGAGATAAACTAACACGGATTTTCAATTTAAAATTTACTTACGTATGCTTTACATTTGCGAGATTTACTGAAAAAAAAATTGCAGTTGAAATTTCAGCCGATGAAATTTCAGGAAGATGCAATCTGCTACCGCCACTAGATGATTGCAGAAGTATCAACATGGTCTTAATTTATTGAACATTTCAACAGCAGCTATGCTGGAAACATCTAAAGGTTGAATAATGCTCACGGTTCCTGTTACGTCAAAACCAAAACAACGAGGAAGTCTTTGCAAGCTCAGATGATTCACGTAACTGCACCGAACGGACAGATCCATGTTCGTATGGAAAAAAGAAGATACCTCCCCGCGTTCCGTTCAATTCAGGCTTAAATAGCATAAGTACCCTTTATGCCGAAAAAAAAACCAGCACGCGAAATCGAAAGCCCATTCGAGATGGGATCAAATGTGCGCGACAAACCAGTTTGGCCTCGTCGAGCTCTTCAAGACACTGAAAAAGAAAAAAACCAACCATGAGAAGGAAAACGGAGGCGGCCCCGAGGAAAATGCAGTCTGCAGGGAAAGAAAAACTGGTAGAGAAGAATGAGAAAAGTAAAAACTAACACGAGATCTGAGCTTTTCCAGCTAGGCAGACGTCTCGATCAGCTTTTGGGGCGCTTGAGGAGAGTCTGCGGTAATTGCTTCCAGGTATTTGTAACCCCATAACGGGCGAGCCAGTCAGTCCCAAGAAAATCGTTTCTCCACATATCATCACGCTTGTCCTTTCCGGGAATGTTCGACAGCTACCCATACCGACTAAGGTGTGTTTTGAAAATGCAACTCTGGTTGAATGAATTTATGCAATGTTTGGAAAGAGGTTCCAATCATTGCTTGATTGATCAGATAGGTACATGCCCTTAAATTTTTTTCTACAAATACGAAAAACGCAATTGGTAATGATCAACCTGCCGACTTATCTTTTCTATCTTACAAGCATGGATGGCTCTTTATATTGAAACGTTTTTTTTTTCTTCAACATGAATAAGCAAACAACTCGATGGACAACAATTCCAGCCTAGATAATTTCCGCAAAGCCAATGGTGAAAACTAGTTCTGATCTTATACAAGTTCGTTAATGCGAGTTGCTATTAGAGAAAGTGCTTAAGTAGTTCACTGAAGTTCAGGTGAAGTCGTTGTGACTGAGAAGTTTCCTTTTTGCTCAAAATGAACGATATTTTTCTCGATTTTTTAACTGACGTGGAGGTATGCGGGTTATGATTTGATGTATTGTATGAAAATTCGCAAAAATGTGTTCGGAGATTTTTATTTCTTTGGTATTAGTAAAACGTTCTACAAGACGAAACATAATACATTTTTCAAATAAATTCAATTGATCTTTTAGAATAAGGTTGAAGCTAGATCCATGTTGAAGCTAGATCCATGAAAATATCTGTCTTTTCCTAAAATAAAAAGCTTTATAATTTCTCATTTTTAGATTTTTGAATAGGATTACC
Source organism: Uranotaenia lowii (assembly GCF_029784155.1). Taxonomy (NCBI): domain Eukaryota; kingdom Metazoa; phylum Arthropoda; class Insecta; order Diptera; family Culicidae; genus Uranotaenia; species Uranotaenia lowii. The sequence continues at coordinate 7,903 of NW_026598539.1, read as the reverse complement.
AGAACCTCCCAGCATAAAAAAGACGATTAGCCGGTTAGGGTAGGGTTGCCATCCGGGACCTGTCCCGCTTTTTTAGCAAATGTCCCGCCGCCCCGCTTTTTTTCTGACAAAACTTTTGTGATAGACTCAACCGTTTTCTATTCTACCACTTCAAAATAGTTACTCCTGTCCTTTTTTTTCTAGTCCTCTTCCATCCATTTTGATTTGCAAAACTAGAAATGTTCTTACTTAAAGAATATGACATTCACCGATAAGGTTGAAGAAATTAAATAAATAACACTTTTATGAGGTTTCACTGACTTATACGAGAAAAACCTAAATTTACCCCTAATGTTAATTCATTGGTTCAACACCAAACATATGTCATTCAAATATAATGCATATCCGGACCGTGCGAATCCGGGAAATATTATCTAAAAACATGGCAAAATCCAAGTAATTTTTAGATATAATTGCTAACAAATAACATAGCAAAATCCAAGCAATATCCGGACAAATTTGGTCTAGACCACGAAATTATTCAATAAAAATAAAAAAAGAATACACTTGAAAATATATTTTTGCATCAAAACGCATCAATAGGTTTTAAATCGTATTTTGAGCTTCCGTGAAACTCTTCATTAGTATTTAGATTAAACTTGCTAAAAAAATAAACGTTTCATAATAACTCAATTAAAGTTTATTGTTCAATTTTGGACATAAATAGAATAAATCTATGCAAAATCAAGGCTTATTTCTACGAAATCCAGGTAACCAGGCCGGAACGAACTTTTTCTTAATTTTGTATCAAATATCCGGGCAATCTCGCAAGCTTATCTTAGCATCACCGTAACAACCTGGTTTTCGAATGAAGATAATATTCTTTAAGTTGCTTCCGTGGTTTCCGAAAAAAATTCTGTGTTTTGGCGGAAAAAATTTATCTTTCTTAAATTTTACCCAAAATTTCTGTAACGGTTTTCTGTGATACTATTTTCTTAAGTTTGTTTAAAAACTTATGGAAAATTAGGGTTTTTTACGTTTTACTTGTGCAAAATTAATCAACCTTACTTGTCAAATTTTTCGAATCTAAACTTAGATCTCCGAAATTTAGATTGACATCCAAGATTAAAATACGTGTAAAATAAAATTAAAACAATCTCTGAAATCTGTAAATATTCTCAAAATTCTGTCTTCTGTTGTGAAAATTGGCTCAAAATTCTGTGAAATTACAGATTTTTCTTTGATTTGGGCAACCTTGCTTTGAACTAAAACCTTTTCGACTTAAGTGTTCGCAGTATACAAAGATGGAAAAATTTAGTGAAAATCGAACTGAACGTAACATATCATCTCGGCTTGCCAGTCCGATATCTTACCCAGTGCACCTTCTGCCACCGCCGATTACCAAAAAAACGGACTTTTATTGGAAAGGGTTGAGAATGGGAGGGGAATGGGGTGGGAATGGGAAACTAGAAACTGTTTTCTATTGCCGGCCGGTTTACATATACACGCACAGGTCATCTTGGCTGGTGTTTTTGCCGTCGGTTGGAAACAAAGAATTTTTTTTCCAAAGCCGGTTTACATACACACACAGCACGCGGTACATCATTCGACAATATGCTTGCTGGGTGATTGTTTCCATCCTGCTTTGGCTCGGGATAGGATATTGGATATATTTTATTTAGTTTCTTCCAGACATGTGTAATGCGGTGCGCTGGGAGAACAATGCCAGTTATTAGAAAGCTTGTTAATGCCGGTCCGGCATAGAATCTTAAACGGGTAATTCCACTTCCAAGGAAGTTTATTATTGGAGAACAGCCTGATTTTTGGGTGTATGTAATGATGAAATGTGAAGAATAACATTACTTTAAAAAAATGTCCATTATTTTATTAGAGATAAAAACTTGCTTTTCAATGACTGCATGGTCACTTCGAAACGTTGCTCTATCATTTTTAAATCAGTACAATGTTGAATCAGTGAAAATAACTACTACCGGGTCGTCGTTTACTATCTTTATGGCATTAGCGGCTTTATATCAACGTTGCAGTTGGCGGACAGTTATTGAAAAACTTATCCAGTACAACTGTGTTCGATGTTTATTCTTGGGCTCGAACTCACGAACATCGAATCAGGAAGAAACTGACTTGCCAACTGAGCTATATCACAAGACCTATGAATAATTTAAAAAAAAAAATAAAACAAAAAAATTGAAGAACAAATTTTTAACGGAACACTACAGCAGATTTTAAATCGTATTTGTGTCATCCAAAAAAAACCGTTTATGATTATTTTGATTAGACTTTAAGAAAAAATTAAAACTGAATTTTAGTTTTTTGATTGTTTTTCAAATAAAGTTAATAAATTTAGGCAAAAACTGGACTTTTTAACGAAATCCGGACAACCGGGCTTTTATTTAATTCTGCTCAAAATTGTTGTGTGTGTGTCAAATTTTCCAGGTGGTCAAATTGATGACTCCACAAATTATCGATCAAAGTGATAGTAAAACTTCATCAAAAATCGCGATTTCCCTTCAAAACACTGATCTACTGTCAGTGCCGCCTTGAAACGGTTCTTCGGTGGTAAATTTCCTGCGAAAAAGCTGAAAAACTACGAAATTGGATAAGTGCTGTTTTGTCTTCTGCATCGTTTTCTTATTTCCGACGAGCTTCCCAATCGACATCATCTATGGCTTCACCCACACTATCATCCCATAAAAAACATCGCAATGGCAAAACTGAAAACGCACCGAATACACAGGCTGATGGTATACGTAAAATTATATTGGAAGTGGTCAAGGAGTCACTAGTGGCTGTTACCGATTTTATGTCTGCCATCCAAAACTCGATGAAGGAGCTGCACCAGGATCTTATCCAGCTGAAACAATCTCAAACGATTTTCGCCAACCAAATATCAAGCATGAAGGATGTTACTAAATGCACACACGACACCGCTGAGAAGAATACCATCAACATAAATGAACTTCTCAAAAACCACAACAATCTAGAAGTGAACTTTCCGGCAGTCACTCGCAAAATTAATCGACTCGAGCAAATGACCATGGATCGTGATGTCATTATCTCGAATATGGAGCATGGAAGTGGACAAGAAAACACTCTTAGTTTGGTCGAGGAACTCGCTGAGAAATATCATTTGCCTCTAGATGTTGAAAACATCTCTCTTTGCACCCGGATGAGAGGAAGGAACTCCAACGGAATCGCTCCCATTTTGGTTCGCTTTGATAACGCAACGAAGAAGGAAAGGTTCATCGATGCCACACGGAAAACGAAGATGTTCAACAAACAGAGCAACAATGGATATCGGCGTAGGATTCATGTGAACCATCATTGGACTGCTGCATACCAAGAAATTCATCACAGGCTGAGGAACGGTACCACCGGTCATAACATCTGGTATAGAAGAGGTCGTTTTTTTCTCAGGAACCGTAGTGAGAATACTCCAGCTGAGATCATCGAGATTCAGTCATTGGGTGATATACCTAACACGCTCCATTAGTCAAACCAGTTGTGAACCAGCTTTTCTCACTTCTCATACACTCACTTTATTCATTACAGACTAGGGTAGGTGTACCCTCCTCCGTCGTATCCCTCTGATTCGTCTTAATTCATGAATGCATGTTTGAGAGCCGAAAAATCACTTTCCACTTTAATTGGCTACTTCACATGATAAACTTACGCCTGTGAATTTATTTTCTATCACAAATTTGTCACTTTTGAAACTATTTTTTGAGATATTTGATTTTGAAATCGCGAAGTGAAATTAATTATTAGCGCACTCCGCCATATTGAAAGACGAACTTAGTGATCCCCCCAACATGTTTCTTTGTTTTAACGCTTAATGCCAATGCATATCACAATCAAAATCATCAATTTCAACAGAAAAGTGTTGAAATAGAATTAGAAAAATGATTTCAAACTAATCTGAACTATATAAATTTGTCAATATTCGATTGAAATCGAATCGCTCAGCCCCCATAATTCGTCGTAATTTTGCGACAGGAATAGGAAACTGTTTTGCAAGAATTGGAATTAGACCGGTTCATTTTTACTATTTTAGCTGACCACAGTCGGACTCATAGAGAATGAACATAATTGATTTCTAAGTAATCACAACACAATAAAGTAATTTTGTATATTTTGAAGCTAGAAACTTGATGCGCTGGGAGATAAGTGCAAAAAGTCTATTTATGTTAATAAATTACTTAAATGTATTCAGCATTGCTTATAATGCATGGTTTTGAATGAACAAAGAATTGATGGCTTTATTAGCTAAGTGGTTGGTGTTTTACAAATTATTTACTAACAGTTCCGTGCATTATTTATTAGGCGTTTGAGGGCACGCAAGAATATCTCCAACTTCACCCATTTCTAACGTTCAACTCCAATGACATTGTTTCTTCAAAATTTTATATTTCTCGCGTGAGCTTTCATTACGTCGTATGAAGAATCTCAAGAATTCACAGAAAACTGCAGCAAAAGTTATCAAAACAACTTAAAAATTTGTATCTGACATGTAGAATATGTTGTCCAGGCTACAAATATTCTAAATGGAAAGAAGTTGCGACTAGTTTATGTCAGTTTTTGTATTTTTTCGTAATAAAACTCTTTGTTTACATTTTGTTTCATACGATGTAATGAAAGCTCACGCGAGATTTTAAGATTTGTATATTTTTGGTTTTATTATCTGATGACACTCAACCTTTCTCAAGTATTTGAAACATGAGATATATCAACTATATGAACATTAGACTTTTTGAACTTCTTTCATTCAAATTGCAATATCTCACATACGACCAAACGCTTTGCTCTACAGACTGGTCACTGAGAGATCCTTGATAACTAAAACTAAAACTTCTCCAGTTTTCAGAAATTCTCTAAATGGGAATCAATAACTACTCGAAAAAAAAAAACCAATTCCTGGACCGAAAACCTCGATTTCTTTGCGATGCATGGAAAAACGATGCAAAAAACTACTGTTGAAGGTCAAAAAGACAAGAGAATTTAGATGAATGAATAATTCAAACTTTGAAATAAGAGTTCACGAGTCTCTGGTTTGGATCTCAATACAAGTTTGGATAAAATAAATCGGTAGATATGATTTTTTAGCTTAGCTTAGCTTAGCTTATTTGACTACTCATATCCACCTTAAATCATTGAACTCGAAATGCTATTTAATTGTTTCAGGTAAATCGGTAGATATGATTTTTTGTACATAAAGTCTTGACAACGAGTTCAACAAAATTGAACCCCTTTTATATGATGATTCCTACCACATAAGTTTTAAAACTTGACTCATGTTTGCTTCATTTTTTATAAATTCTCAGTGGATTTTCAACAAAAGATGTTTTGTAATTTTTGACATATTACAGTTTGAATGAAAAAGTCGAAAAGTTTAACTTTAGTTGAATCACAAACATTTTTGCAAAAACTTTTATCGCTCTTAAAAAAAACTCGAATAGATGAGCTGAACCAGTCTAATGCGCATTACACGCATCAACGTGGTGTTGCTTTGTTTCGATATCCTTCGCCAGGGTTCCCACATGGATAAGAATACAAATGTTGACAAAACGCAAATGTGATTCTGCCTCTCCTCAAATGTCTTACTATTCAGTCTCATTACGTAGAAAAACATATAGTTCTATTAAAAATGTTGATGTTCTTTAAATATGGATAGTTTCTATGTAAATTTGTGCATTGTAATTTGTGTTAAGTGTCTGTATGAATGATATGAAATCTTATTTTTCAGACAAATCCTGGATCATGGCAGCCCTGTCCGTTGGAGAGTGTGTTGGTAGAAAATACATTTGCAGGGTGGATTCAATTTGTAAGGTCTAATATTGTACTGCCTGCAATTGCCTTAGCCAAGCAATGGTACCTAGCTACAAAAACGCTACCTTGGGATTTCTTGGCAAGTCCATTTTATTGCGACTTAGATCTTATTCGAACTTTGCAATTATCCTGCGCGGTTGATCCGTGCGAAGTAAATAATCGCATTTGTATGAACCGCAACCGCAAAATTTCAAATCTATCCCTCATGAGGGAGGAATAGTTTGAGACAATTTCGGAAGAATTGAATAGAAGGTATAATATTTTGCTGCCTGCAGATGCATTACCCAAGCAATGGTAGACCTGTTTACAACAAAGCTATCCTAGTTTCATGGCTTATTGCGACTGGTTACTTGATTGAACTTCTGCTGTTATCCTGCGCGGTTGATCCGTTCGATGTTAGCTAATGCAAATTGCATGAACCGCAACCGCAAAATTTTAAATGTGTTTCTGAAGAGGGTTGAATAAATTGAGATAATTTCGGTCTCCTTGTACGACGGAATTAGGAACCTGGTACGACAATGAAGGAACTTGAATGAGGAAAATAAATCGTAAATTGACTCAAAAGTACGTAATGGATTGATCTATTTCCTACACAGTTTCATAAAACAGAATTGGAAATATAGTTCAATTACTAAATATCAGTTTTAAACCAACGTGGAAGGCAATTCTATTGAAATAATGAAAACAGCTTCCTTAAGCCGTTGTCTTAGGGGCCTCTACCCTACTACTTAACAACCATGAAATCCCAAATCAAAACAAAATCTCCAAAAACTCATTCCCCTTTCCTGTCCAAATTCCTATCCCCAAAACCAAACGCTACTGTTTTTGCTGATACTCGGACCGTTGGTGTTATTGTTGCTGCTGCTGTCGTATGTTACCAAACAAAATCTATCTTTGATTACCTCTCAACACAACTGAAACTCAACTCTCATGGTTGATTTAGAGCAATTAGCCAACGGGATTGTAACATACGGAAATACTGTAAGTAATATAGCGCCAAATGCACTGAACATTTTATATATGAACATTCGTAGCTGCAGACACAAGCTAGACAACTTCGAATGTATGTTGATATCTTTACGCAAAAAGATCGATGTTATTGTTTTCGTGGAGACATGGTTATACCATAACGAACTCTTCGACATTACCGGCTACAATTCATTTCACTGCACCAGACCTGGCACCCGAGGGGGTGGTGTTTCAATTTTTATTAATGAAAAAATATCTTCTTATGTTCTCCATAATGCACACATGGATGAATCAGATTTTCTTCTGGTAGCTTTACCGGAGTACTCATTCAATATATTTGCCATTTACAACCCAGGGAGAAATTATCAGAACTTCTTAGTTAATTTTGATGAACTATTATCGAAATATCCAAAGACTATTGTATTTGGAGATTTTAATATCAACCTTTTGAATAGAAAAGATAACCTTACGATAACATACCGTAGTTCAATCGAAGGAAACGGATATATTATCTTAAATTGCATTGAAACCGATCATGCCACCCGGCTGTCTAATAGTATAGCAACTCTAATTGAACATGTGATTACAGATCTAAACGAGCAAACTTTCAATTTCACTCTTTTAGAAAACGATCCTGATTTATCTGATCACAGAACTATAGTGATATCTGTGAAAACCAATCCAAAGATTCAATCGAAACAATCTGTTAAAACAGTTCTACAGTATGATCATATCAGAGAAAATTGTCTCGAAATAAATCATGTAACGGACTTTGTTCAATTTGTTGAACACTATAAAAAAGTAATACTTGACCATACTAAAACTTTACCAATTCGGAACACACAAAAAATAAAAAAACCGTACATCAATTCGGAATTACTGGATCTGATAGCGAAAAAGAGAAAATTGTATCACGCCTCTAGGCAGAACTCCATATTTGAATCAGAATACAAAAGAGTAAGAAATGAGATCAGAAATAAATCTAAAGTTTTGAAAAAACAGTATTTTGACAATCTGATTACCAATAGCTTACAAAATCCAAAACATTTGTGGACCAATATTAATAAAATCGTCTTTAACAAGCAATCATCTAAAAATTCTTCGTTTGCTT